>NC_079376.1:1000000-1060000 GCF_021018895.1 Seriola aureovittata | reverse complement strand
GTTTGGAGCTGGATAACCTGTTACGCACATTATCATAGATTCTGTCTTGAAATGTGGAATTTGAAGCTTAAAATGGAAATACGTTGATGATTAACCTGCCTGTAACAGCAGCGTCAGGGCGCCTTCATGTGAAGGGCCTCTGACTGTGTAATGTACCCATGAGCTCCGTTTTAAAAGTGCTTTCATACGCCTGCGATGGCGTGGAGCTGCCCACTACTGTAAATATAAATTCACAAACATAACTGTCACAGGCTCTGGAGCTACAGAGTTGTGTCCGTCCCAACTGTTAAAACCTTTTTTACAACTGCTTAAAGATATCCAGGTGCATTAATCAGCCGGGGGAATCACGCCGGGTCAGCTGTGGACGGGTGACGGCTGAGGTTCATGTCACGACCCGTTTCAGAAAGACAGCAACAACAAATCTGATGGTTTCTAAATGTGACTCCTCACGTTACATCGAAACTAAAACCATCTACTGAGTCTGAAGAACAGCTGATCAACACGCCCGTCTTTCCACCGCTCAACACTCGCTCCTCCGCCGCTCTCTGAGCAGAGACATAATAATCCTGCTGCCGTCAAACCGCTGATACATCAGTCCCAGAGACTGATGAGGATGTGAAAACAAAACCAACAGCCTGTTCACTGCAGAGCGCGGCCACGTGCAGCCGACCCGTCACTGAGCCAGAGAGGCGACTGTAGGTCCACTGGACTCATACCAACAATAGCTTCCTTATGGCTCTGTACATATATATATATATATATATATATATTGGCCATATTCTTGCTTAGCAACAGTTAAAAAAAATATGCAAGAATATTTTCAAATCTAAAATGTCTTTATCCATGTTTACGCCAAAATCATTTGCTAATTCAGTGGATCCCAATATGGCTGCTACGACACCCCGGGGTGCTCAGAGGATGGGCCAAGGGTGCAGCCCTCTGACAAACTGAGATAAAACTGATATGATATAATATAATATGATATAATATGATATTATCTTATATCATATTATATTATACAGTACATTATATGATATAACATGATACAGTCTCAGGTGGTTAAAGCATCTGAAGTGGGATGCTGTTGTCTCTGTGGAGGACAGTGTCCAAACATTGTGCAGTTCCCAACAGGAAATACAAGATCTGATATGAAGCTGAAAATACATCACTTGCTGTTTTTTTTGTTTTTTTCCCCAACAGTGTTTTGGGCAGATTTCTCCCTTCAACAAGCCTCGTCTTGCCTCATTTATTTTCTATCCTCTGTATGTGTATCAGGTCATTTTCTTTGTCTCCCTGCAGCGATCAATAATGTTTCATCTCGGCTCGACGAAACCGCAAACAACAAACATGGAGAGGAGAAGCAGCCGCTCGGAGATGAAAAACGACTCGACGGCAGGGCGATAATTGGGAGGCTCAGTTCATTTGTTTTTACTCGTCTGTTGTCTTTTCTGCCGCTGTGTGTAATCAACATGCGAGCGAGCATGGCGGACAGACGGAGGGATGAGGGAAGGATGGATGGAGGGATGGAGGGAGGGAGGGAGGGCTGTTCATGTTGTCTAGTCTCATTTTGTTTCCTAACAGACACAACTAAATCATGTCGACGTGGGAAAACTGTTGTATTTGTGTGTCGTCATTGGGTGATGCTGCTGGTGCCAACAGAGCTGAATGAAGGAGTTACTACGGCAACAAACCCATCATCCCTCTGTCTGCCAGAGGGAGAGAGAGAAAAAGAGGGAGAGAGAGAATAGTCAGCGACAAGGAGCTGGAGATACGAGAGAGAGAGCGAGAGAGAGAGAGATGAAGACAAAGAGACGGTGGAAGAGAGGAATTGTTTGAGACGGTGACGGGGAATAAAAAACAGAGATGAAGAGGCTGAGAGGTTCTGGAAACAGAGATAAAGAGAGAGAACAATTCATGCTGCATGTCATGATTTTTCTCCAGGAAAACAATAAAAACCTAAAAACTGCTGTTCGTCACGTACTGAAAAGATTTCTGCTTCATTTCCTGACGTGCAGAGATTTAAAGATATACGTATATAACAGAACCTCAGTCTTACTTTCCTCCTTATATTCCTCAGATCCTCCGCCGGCCACCGCTAACCTTCAGCTCCGGTGCAGGCAGTAGTGTGTCCTATTCATAGAGAGGTCAGAGGTCAACACGTGTGGAAGTCAGGTGCTTTCTTTAACCTTGAAGTAAACCGCGGTCGTCAGATCGTATCAGAGGTGAAATGTCGACGCTGGACGTCAAAGAATATCGTCAATGAACGATTCCGTTTCGTGGAATCATCGGTACGACTTCGCAATAACACGACACTTATCAAAGATTTATAAATGGTTTGTTGTTACGTCTTTATCAAGCAAAAATAAACAATTATAAAAAGGTTTTCATACATTGATGCAGGCTCACTATTTGGCAAGCAACAGGTCAATTATAAATGACTTTAAAGTGTCAACCAGCTGACTCCTTCAGGTACGGAGACACCTCCACTCTGTGACTCTCAGCTTCATGTAGCAGCATGTACATCACACGGATTCATGCACCTCACCCGTCATGCACCTCACCCTTCATGCACCTCACCCTTCATGCACCTCACCCGTCATGCACCTCACCCGTCATGCACCTCACCCTTCATGCACCTCACCCTTCATGCACCTCACCCTTCATGCACCTCACCCTTCATGCACCTCACCCGTCATGCACCTCACCCGTCATGCACCTCACCCTTCATGCACCTCACCCTTCATGCACCTCACCCTTCCTGCACCTCACCCGTCATGCACCTCACCCTTCATGCACCTCACCCTTCATGCACCTCACCCGTCATGCACCTCACCCTCATGCACCTCACCCTTCATGCACCTCACCCTTCATGCACCTCACCCTTCATGCACCTCACCCGTCATGCACCTCACCCTCATGCACCTCACCCTTCATGCACCTCACCCTTCATGCACCTCACCCGTCATGCACCTCACCCGTCATGCACCTCACCCTTCATGCACCTCACCCGTCATGCACCTCACCCGTCATGCACCTCACCCTTCATGCACCTCACCCGTCATGCACCTCACCCGTCATGCACCTCACCCGTCATGCACCTCACCCTTCATGCACCTCACCCTTCCTGCACCTCACCCTTCATGCACCTCACCCTTCCTGCACCTCACCCGTCATGCACCTCACCCTTCATGCACCTCACCCGTCATGCACCTCACCCGTCATGCACCTCACCCGTCATGCACCTCACCCTTCATGCACCTCACCCTTCATGCACCTCACCCGTCATGCACCTCACCCGTCATGCACCTCACCCGTCATGCACCTCACCCGTCATGCACCTCACCCGTCATGCACCTCACCCTTCAGGGACGTGGCCCAGGTGGAAGCTGGACTCTCCTGTCACATGATGTCTTGACCACGATGTTTAAAGAGGTTTAATAAGAGCAGATATTATGAAACGCGTCGTTATTGAACATTTCACTGATTCGTTCAGCATCAACATCTTTGCATTATGTAATTATGTTTCCTTCCAAATGTATTTACTGTTAATGACATGAGTAATCTCCAGGAGCGAGTTAGAAGCTGTTATTGTTTCATGTTTCATCACCTTGTTTTGAACAATATTACACCCCAGACCGCAAACTGCAGCATCACTCCCAGAGGCTGTTTACAGTCGGTGATCAATATTAGTTTATTACCTACAGAGAGAGCGGCGAGGACACGTCTCCTGTGCTGAATGGACGCTGACGCCATCAAACTCTCTTGTTCCCTGTGTTTATAATTTGCAACTGTTTGTTTGCTTGTGGCGGACTCGGTCGTGTGAGGGTTAAAAACACCGTGCATCAACAATACAACACGCCTGTACGTCCAGGCCTGATTCACAGGCGACGTGGGGAACCTCCCCAGACCCCAAGGGGTCCTGAAAGTCCCAGGTTCACCGCCTGTTAATTAGTTTTCGTCATTTGATTAATTGCAAATTCGTTAGGGAATTTGTACCTCTTAAGTAAAACATTAAGAAAGGGGGGTCGTTCACTCATCATGGTCAAAGCTTTGTTGCTTTAGTTTATCTCGTACTTCCTGGTGGAAATTCATCATAAAGTTCATCAAATCATCATGAAACAAGACTCATTAATTATTTTTTGGTTTGTTGGGAACTGAACGGGAGGAAATGGAGCATTTGTTTGGGACTATTTTAAGCAGCGGATTAATCCACAAGAGTATTTGTAGCAGCAGGTAGGTGCGTGTGTGTGTGTGTGTGTGTGTGTGTGTGTGTGTGTGTGTGTGTGTGTGTGTCTGGCTGTCTCACTGGTGTGTTTTAATAGTTTCTGGAAACAATGGAGCTCCACGGCTCAGAGGACGAGGACGTCAGGCTCCTGATTCTTACAGATTTGCCTTGATGCACGTTTGTTGACTAAAAGAACAAACGCTCACTGTGAGTTTATTCATCTTTCCAGTGTTTTGGTGAAACTGTGGCAGAACTGACAATAAAACCCTTAAAATGTGACAGTGAAAGGAAGACAGAGAGACATGAAAGGTAAAAGGAAAAAAAAGAAATGAATCAATACAGCAAGAAGGATGAGGAAAGAGAGAAAGGGAGTGAAAAGACAGAGAGAGAGAGTAATGAAGCGAGAAAACGAGAGGGAGCGAGAGACATATGGTGGCTGGTGGATTTGCAGACTTTTATGCCTGGCGGCGTCGAGCTTGCAGCTCGCCTCGGCGCTCTGAATAACACGGGAACACAACATGTAAAAATAGAAATAAAAGGTAGAGACAATAGAATCAGGCAGCAGCGAAAAAGTAAAAGCAGCAGCAGGAAAAAAGCGTCTCACGGAGCGAACGAGATGAATACAGATCTGAGGGAAATGTACATACAGGTCTGTAATGTCAGCTGCAAACACAATGGAAGAGCGAATGGAATAAATATAATGATCCATCCACTGAACAAAGAAGAAAGAGCGGGAATTAAATTAGGAATTAAAAATAAATAAAGGTAGATTTAAAACTAAGCAGCAGCAGTTCTACATGCAGATTAATTGTATCTTAGCTGATGTTTACATCGATAAACACACTTAGAAATATAATCTTTGAATTAATCACAGATAAAATGGGATTAACTGAATATCACAGCAGGAAGAAAAGGGATTTTGAAAAGCTCAAACTGCAGCAGTAAACAAAGAAAACAGATTCACTGTGCTTCCGTTTATATTTACTGATTTAACACTTTAACCAATTTAACAGTTTAGTAACGAATTATCATTTTTAAAATTACTTTTCACACGTGTATCTAGTGTTTAAATGGGAAAGCGAAATAAAATCTATATTAAAAAAAGAAAAACAAAAATAAAAGGAAAACTAACAAAACAATATCAAATAAAATAAAATTTAATAACAATGGATATTTTCGTTTCTTCTATTTAATTAATTTCATCTGAAATTTAAGGATAAATCTTTTGAATTATGCATTTCATGTGTTAAAGGTGCCAACAGACACAAACGAGGATATTTAACAGCAACAACAGCAAGAAATGAAGAATAAATCATCTATTAAATAACACGGAAAAAAAACATATAAATAATAATAAATGAATATGTGAACTGTTCTTAGCTATAAATGTGGTGTGGCATTGATCAGTGATGTGTCTCTGGATTTAAGAATTAAATGGTTTATTTCATTTATTTGTTTAAAAATGAAGAGAAAGAATCAACAGAAACTGGGTAAAAAATACAAAATGATAAAAAATTGAAATTGATGCAGCTGCAGAGATAAAGAAATAACCAGGATAAATACCTAAGAAATATATATCACATATGTGTCTATAGTATTTGTTTATTAGGGAATTTAATTCAATCATCTGAAATGACTCCTCTGCTCTTTGTCTTTCTCTTGGATTTATTCTTTTTCTGGGATTGTTGGAAAAATGAATCTTCTTGCTGATGTTCATATTAACTACGACGTCACTACAAGTAATAAATATGTGCCTTTCTTTTTTATACATATTTAATCTTAAACTTTCTCAGATGAACCTATTTTAATCTCCTTGTTAAAGCTGCGCAGACGTGTCTGGTCCGACCTGAAGGTTCTCATGAATGCAGCTTTAATTCCCTGTTGAGAATTCATTGTACATGCTATAGAATAATTGATGAGGTGTTATATGTAGGTTTCTTTATGGTTTAGTAGCTGCCTCAGCAGGCGGACGCTTAACGAGAGTCTCAACACAAAGAATGTGGGTTTTTTTTCTTCTTCAGCCGAACAGACCGAAGCTTCTTTCTGCTCAACTGAACGAAAAGAGACGCAGGAAGGACGGAGCTGTATGTAGAAATAAAACTGTAAAATAGATTTAAATAAAGGAAAAAAAGCAGCTCTTGGTAGAGCGTTAATAATGTCAAATGTGGTTATTTGGGTAAATATAATTCAGCTTTAGTTTTTAGTTTTTTATTTGATAAGGAAAATGCAGTTTAACAGAGATTCAAAACAAGGCATGGAAATAATGTGTTGCACAAATTTACCATTAAAAATATTTTATAGTGTAACCTTGTCACACACCTGCTGCTCCTGCTGATAATAACAAAGACGGAATTAACTTGTTTCATTAAATGATGAAAAATCCATAGAAATGAATAAATGTGGGGATAAATACAAATACTTTTATTTATTGATTATTATTGTTGCCTTATAAAGTGAAATGTAAACATACATAGTCATAGTATGTAAACAGGTTTTTAAAACCTTCAAATTTACAAACCAAACAAACAAATAAATAAAACAGAAATGTCATTATTTAATAGCTTACTATTTATATTGTATTTTATTTATTTATTTGTTATAAAAAGGAACAATTGTTCATTTTAACTAAAGTCTCAGCTTCTTGTATTTATTTAATTGTTTTTATTATTATTATGGTTATAATTCGAAGTGATGCCATTGTCAGAATAATGAAATATAATTTGCTTTATTGTTTGTAACATCCTGGCACATGGTCATCGATTATTTACATATAATTCATATTAGTAATTATTTGTTTTTTCCATTATGAACAAGTTGGAAAAACAACATCAGTGTTAGTCACAATAACTTTATTATTACTATTAGTTCTTTACAAATGTTCAGACATATAATCATAATAATAATAATAATAATAACAATAATAATAATAATAACAACAACAATAATAATAATAATTATTATTATTATTATTGATGATAATAATAAACAACGGACATAAAGCTAATGTGGCTGATATTACTACTGTTTTAAACCTGAATTTTATAATAATAAGAAAATAATAATAATAAAAACAAGAATAGTAATTAGTTCAACAATTATATATTTATATATATAGATTCAGTGTATGTGTTTTAATTTATAGTTCATGGAGCATTTTTGTGATTGTAATGTTTATTATTTTCTACACTGTGTATAAGATTTTGCATATTTTCCATAATATATTATAATATAATTATACATTATGGTGCAAAGTTATTTTATTAAAATGTCAACCATCATAACCAAATAATAAACAGCAGCTCAAGGATTTAAACTGAACTGAGATCAAATGAACGAACTTGAGTTTGTTCAATAATTAATAATAAAACAAATTGTTTTATTTCTGCATCAGTTTTCAAACGATTCGATTTTGATATTTCTTGTTATTTTTATTCTGTAGATGTGAATGTGAAGACAAAGAAGATTCAGTTCAGTTTCTCTGCATCTGCTTTGATTCAACAGCTCATTTACACACATGACAGGCTGCACCGTGTGTGTGTGTGTGTGTGTGTGTGTGTGTGTGTGTGTGTGTGTGTGTGTGTGTGTGTGTGCTACACCGGTGTGAAAACATGAAGCCTCTGGTATCGAAGAAACAAACTGAACACAGTGTCTGATGTTTGCAGGTTTTTTTGTTTTACTCTTTTAGTTAAAACCCACATCCCTGTTTCCCGCCACACTCTTCTTCTGCTTTGACCCTCTGTCACATCCATGGTTCATATTTCTGACGTCGGGGTGAAATCAGGAGGATTTCCTGGTTTCTCTTCAGTGGATTCACAGAGTCTCTAAAATAATTCAGTTTTTTGTCTTAAACCCGCCTCTCCCTCTCCCTCTCCCTCTCCTCCTCTCTCTCTCTGTCTCTCTGTTTTTTTAATTGGCATATAGGGAGGCTTGTTTGTTTTTGTTGTCTGCTGTTTCTTAAATGTGTGTGTTCGTGTTCATGTGGCCCCCGGTGTCCCAACAAGCACCGCGGTAGGTGTTGGGAGGCGCTTTCGGCGGCAACAAACACACACAATAAAAACAACATGGGAAATACACACACAAAACACACACCACAAAATAGATGACAATGACAGAAATACACACACACACACACACACACACACAGGGACAGAAACACACAAAGATGACAATCATGCACAAGACTTGTACCCTGGGAAATTAAACACACACACACACACACACACACACACACACACACACACACAACCGAGAGACAAAATATAAAAAAGAAACACAAAAAAGAAACAGATCATCACAGAAATCTCACACACACACACACACACACACACACATACACAAAAACAGTGTAAGTGAGAGTGAGACACACACACACACACTCAGATGAAACCAGTTGCCTCTCATGGGGCGCCATCTTGTGGCGACATGGACCATCAGAGCCAACACACACACACACACACACACACACACACACACACACACACACACACCTGCAGACGCAGTGTGTTGCTGGTTTTGTAACGTTGTGAAAACAGTGAGAACACAATATGAAAAACCTGAATGAGTTTGTTTAATTAGATTAAACTGTAAAATGAAACATCACTGTGTCTGATGTCGTCACACTGACCTGGAGTGAAAGTGGTTGTTGTGAATTACAAGTGAAAAACATGTCAAAGTCATTTATTTTACATTAAATATATCTCTAATATTTACTGGTCCTGTCACTGTGGTAAATATTATTGTCTCACTGTCAAAATAAAAGCACATTTTTTGATGACTTTGTGCTTCTCTGCTGATGATACTGATCTGCTGGACATTAGTGTTTCTGTTTTACAAATGTTTTATTTACGTTTTATTTCACAATTAAATAAAATAAAAACTGAAAAAACTGCAATTTGTATTGAATATATCCAGTAGTAGCTGCAAGTCAAGTAGATCATTTAATGCACATAAGTAGTAGTAATGGTATTAGTAGTATTACTGATAGTAGTAGTAATTTCAGCAGTGGTGGTAATAGCTATTACACTATTGGTGGTTCACTAGCAGCAGTATTAGATGTAGTACTAGGAGTTAATCAATAAAGCTGCACATTAAAAAAAAAAAAATCCTAATTTTACGTAAAAAAATTAAGTTTTCTAACAGTAATTTCCTCTTTTTTAAAATTGTACAAAAGTCTGTAAAATGACAGAAATGATGTGAATTAACAGCCAAACTTGTATTTTAAACATTATGCCAAAAATAAAGAATTACATTTATTTCCCATTTCTGTAAAAACAAATTACTGTTTTATTTACACAGTATTTTTTTCTTCTTTCTTAAATTTCATACAAATCTGTGTAAAATGACAGTAATTATCTGTAATTAAAAATGTAGCTTCTTATTATAAAGGTTAATGTCCATAAGAACAATTTAAAGATTCTCTGTAATTTCAGGGTAAATCTTATTAGTTTTACATTTATGTGACTTCTACATTCAAACTTTGTGATTCTGCATGAAATGTAACAAACTTTTTTTCATCACATCAAACATTCAAACTTCAAACAAACAAGTTTGAAGTACTGGAATGTATCCCAGCATGCATTGGGAGGAAAGCAGGACAATGGTTTATCACACAACAGTCAACCTGTCAGACTGTTGCTCCGTCCTCACTGAGCTATGAAGGATTATTTTACATCTCTACTATAATTTATACTTGTTACTAAATAAGATTTATCCACCTCTTTATGATGCAAACTTGTGACAGTGAAGTTCACCTGCACCTTCATTCACAACTGGATTCTAGTTTTAATTTGTCAGTTACAGTTGATTGTAAATTGTTGAAATTAATGTAGTTTTAATGTTAAATAAAGTTTCTTATGAAGCTTTGCTTTGTTGATGGTTTTTATGGAGCGTGTCTGGTATGAATTTTAACAGTAGCAGCAGCACAGTGTAGAAATCACAACACACTGAAGTTTCTCCTGAATCTGTAATTAATCAAAGACTTTCTATGTTGCTTTAATCAACAACAAACATGATAGAAATGTTTAAATGTGTCCGTCCTTCAACAGTGACAACACAGGATCTAGAGACAGATACTAGAGTTTGTGCTTTTCTGCTTTTGCTGCTGCTCGGTGCCTGAACTTCACTCCTCGTTTCCATCTGCACAAAGGACGTGACTTTCTGTTTCATTCATGTCGTAGAGACTCGTCCTGACACTGACCTCAGTCACTGCAGCCGTCCCTCAGAAAGCCTGAAGCTGTGACGACTGAACACAACAACCTCACACTGATGGTTTAAACACAAATATGTCCCCACAACCACAGCAAGACATGTACACACACATGTACACACACACGTATATGCCCTAACAGAAGTTGATCTGCTATAAAGCTATGCCACTATATCCCCATATAGATGATCACTTCTTAGATTGAACTTTTATGACCTATGACCTCTTACCTTTGAGACTCTTATTTTGAAATTTTGTACAACAGAGCCAATAATTCCCTCTTACCATGTTGAGACTTTTATTTTGAAGGTTAATTCATATCACGGAGATGGTGGTTGTGTGTTTCTGTCTATATCCGCATTTACGTCGCCATGGTTACTCAAACGGCTAAGAAAAGGTCACAGCACACCATTCCTGATCACGTACCGATAGATTGTTCTCTCAACCGATGTCCATCCATCCACTGCACCACAGCACATGGTGTGAGCTGCAAGAATAAAAGAAAGCACACATTACACATGAATCCTCACATACAGTAACAGCATTGTGCCCAATGGAAACTGTTTACAACATTTTACCAGGGAAACAGTCAGTGTCCAGTCTTTGCACTGCGCCATCCTGAATGCAGTTTAAGAATATCATTAAAAGAAAAGAAAAAAGAACAGTTCAGTAAAAGTCTTTGTCACCTTTGAAGATATAAACTTCTTGGGCCGTAGCCTCTGTCCTCGACCTCCTCAGCAGCAAACAGCAGAGACTCGGTCCGACAGCAGCTGCTGAACATAGTGCAGCATTAAGAAGCTAAAGACACAGATTTCCCTCAGGAGCTGGTGGAGACCAAACACAGAGCTAAAAGAGAGGGAACACTGGACTGACATCATCATGAGACATCAGCTGACACCAACACCACTCCAACTGCAACACATCAAATATAATAATTATAAATAATGTCAATTAAAAGTTAGAAATGAAGATAGAAAACGTTGTCCTGTCTTCTCTTCATCCCTTCCCTCCACAGTCTTTCCACCAACAGTCACAGTGAGACTCACCTGCGATGTGAGTGAGGTCAGTGTCAATCCTTCTGGGTTGGACACACTTGCTGCAGATGTATGGCGTTGGCAGCCGGAGGGTTTTTCCTCCAGGCAGCCGCCCCCGCTCTGCCACAGCAGCTTCAGGTCACCTTCCTCTTCCTGTAGGCTCTGGTCCTGGGTACAGGTAGTCCAGGCAGAGGAGGTGGAGGAACAGAAGAGGGGAGTGGTGCTGGAGCAAGGGGAGGACCAACAGCACTGGATGAGGGGCCATGCTGTTCATCGTCTGGAGGAGGAGGAGGAGAGGAGGAGGAGGCAGACCCCTGCTGGAGGGCCCAGGCTGCTCCTCCAGGACATTGAAGTTAAGGACTGTCCTTGTCCCACCTGGACCAAGGACTGACCCTTTGCTGAAGGGAGAGTCTGGCCAGCAGCTGGACACACAGACAAACAGACTGTTTTAGGATTTTCAGCTTTCATTAAAACATAAATGACAGAACAGATTACAACACACCAACCATCAAGCCATCAACCTGGGGCCGGCCAGCACTGCCTCTCTGATGCCACATAATCCTCGAGAATGAATGACCACCGAGTCCTCACGGTCCCTCTGGACCACGTGGCCACCAGGTGAAGACGCAAAGCTGGTTGCAAACGGCCTCCACCAGGCGGCTAACACTGGCCCAGTTTGCAGGGCCCAAGTTCAGTCCAAGAAGACAGCTGAAGGATA
Source organism: Seriola aureovittata (assembly GCF_021018895.1). Lineage (NCBI taxonomy): Eukaryota > Metazoa > Chordata > Actinopteri > Carangiformes > Carangidae > Seriola > Seriola aureovittata. The sequence continues at coordinate 1,047,818 of NC_079376.1, read as the reverse complement.
ATCATAGAGCAGTGTGTGTTAATATAGATCTGATTCCTGTGTTTCTCTGATGCTAACTTCAAGTGCTGCCGGTAGTTGTTGTTCTTCGTGGGACTGAGGGCAGACTTGACACGCCACTGACTCACACAGTGTCTACAGTCACAATGTGGTATTACAACACAGGACAGGTCAGGAGAGGCTGGTGCACATGCGTATTTCAGTAGATAACTCTGAAATACAACAGATGGAGGTCTTGATCATGACATCACCACTATAGCCGCTTCACACGCTTTTTTCATTTTTTTGAACATTTTAAACTAAAGTTCTGGCCACATCTTATATTGCACTTTTACAGCACAACCACCAAAGCTGACATTTAAAAGTAAAGCTACATGTTCTTTGTCCACATTGCAAACAGACTTACAGTTTTTACAGTTAAAACAAAGTCATTGAGCTTAACTTGACTGATATTGACACATTTGATGCATACAAGACATTTTTATTTACTTTTACAGTATATAAATCTATGCTTGGATTATAAAATACAATCATGCTTTCCCTTATACTGACATTCAATGTGTGATGGACAAACGTTTGTATTTACCCATTTTGCATTCAGGCCAGTAGATGTTGCACTGCTCACATGAAGCATCAAGATATAAACCCTTTGTAGAACCACTTTGCTGAGAAAGTAAAACCTCCGACGCTGCTGGACTCACATCCAGTACCAGGCAGTTGGTTTCTGCAAGCAAAGAAGATACAACAGCCTGGAAAATTTACTCACCGAGTATTTCACTTACTGACTGTGGACTGCTCACAGAGCCAGGTGTCAGGCTGCCATGTTGGTTTCTGGGTTCTATATATGAAGTCATGGGGCTGTCTCACCAGTCACCGCATGTTGGCAGTCTTGTCTTTATGTTACGACCCAGCTAGGGGAAAAGGGAAGCAACATAAAACCAGGTGTTATTGGTAAATCAAATTTACTTATTTAATTTATTGCGTAACCAGGAGGGTAAATAAGTAAACATAAATACAAACAAGGCAAGATGACAACTGAAGTAGGGGAACAGGAGCCAACAAAGAGTCTAACTATGCGATTCTAACCAACCCAAAAACACAAGAAGCAGCACCCCTGTTCCTAATGTGTCCAACAGTCTTTTTCTAGGGGTGAGATGCACAATCAGAATTTTAAACCTAGCCCAGTCCCCAACAATCACTACCAGCATCTCAAACCAAATCACAAATTACAGACAAATGTTCACAAAGGAGGTACAGAGGCGAGCTGCCTATCATGTCAGCCGCCACTAATGATGTGCGGCCGGGCTCTTACACTCTCTTCCTCTGATGCTGAAACAGCTGCAGCTGTGGTGAGGACGATTGCTGCACCAATAGGAGAAGCTGTGGAGTTGGAGGCTCCTCCTCTCTGCTCCGACAGGGACAAGTAATCCATCAGTTAGTGTTAAAATGCCCGAGCTTTGTGCAGCAACAGGCTGTAATAACAAGAACAGCTGTAGAGAGTCTTTGCTCTGCACGGCTGCCTACACTGGCTACCTGACCGCAGCAGGCTCCTGGATACACGGTACGAAGTCGCTGCTAACACAGTTAGCATTCATAATTCGAGGTAAACTTTATATCTTAGTGTTAAAATAATCTTAGTAGCTAATTGCAAACATGTCCACATTTGGTAAATATCACATATATGAGGAGAAAGCTTGTAATATTAGCTGAAGTTACTGTGTGTAAGCTAACTGTGTGGTGGAACCGCTTGTATTAAAACCATAGACCGAGGGAAAACATGTTATAACGTGTTTTAAAATGAGTTCTGCAAAGCGAAGGTGACGTCACCGACCTTAGTGTTAACAGAGACAGCGGGTTGTCAATGTCGGTAAGTCACGGTCACTAAACGATCCCGTTATTACAGTGAACTGTCGTGTCTGGACGAGCTGTTAAAGAGCAGAGCAGCGGACGTGTGTGTCGTGTTTGTTCATATTAAGTTTGGTTCAGTGTTAGTCGGATAGTTTTCAGCTCTAGTTCATTTCATTCTTGATGACAGGAGTCAAAACATCTGTTGGAATGATTCTGTCTCTGTCAGAATAAAGAACATCACTGAGAGCTGAGAACCATCATGACATGTGAACCTGCACAATGACACCAAACTTAGTATTAGTTTCTATTCTAATATAATATCTGAAAATAATGTATTTCAGATATCTGTGATCATCTAATCAGAGAGCTGTTTCTTTGGTCTTTTTCTCTAAACTCTACAATATGATATTGATATACTTTCTCTCTATTATAATGTTTTAGTCCATCCAGCCAAGGTCTGGATCTTTGGGGACACCTACAACCTCTTGCAGCGATGATGGAGGCCCTGCACCACCTCCACCTGCAAAACATAGACACAGTGTCTTATATGATGATATAGTATTTTTTAATGTTACACTTGTGGCCATAACATTGTTCAGTCTGATCAGCTGTGCTCTTCCTTGTTCCCTTCACCCTCACTGTCGTATTACACTCTCTGCCCCATGTCAGACATACAGTCACATGACCTTTGGACTCCACTGTAGCTGTAACAAACTGTCAATAGTTTAAAACATTAGAGTTCATATTTCATATTCCTCAGCCATTATAGTTAATATCAGTGTGCTGTTCCAACAGCATCACTTATTTAGAGGGAGATTGTTACTGGAGCAAATAAATATTAACTGTCTCACAGATTAGGACTCATGATGAATAATGATTATACTTGTTACTAAAGATTCTGTTGCTGTTGATTCAACTACTTCTTTTTATTTAGCAAACTTACATATGACAGCAGCTATAAGCAGCAGAGAGCTGTGGGTGCTGGAGCAGAACTGCTCAGTTTAAATGTACAGCAGGTAGTTAGTCACTGTAATGAAGAAAACAACAACATTAACTGTGTTCAGATAGAGCAGCAATAAACTCTACCGGAAACAGAAACTCCAGAGACCGGCGAGGAGACGCTGCAGTGACGTCAGCACGTAAACGGTCCGTCACTGCTGGTGATGAAAGGTGATGTACTCTGAGTAAACGTGTTACTGCGGCACATTTTTAAAAGGGGAAGAGGAGGGTAAAACATCTTATATGGGGATGATAATAATAATATATGATAAAAGTATTAAACAACATCTTTAGGCTGTTATTTCTTTCTCCCCCAGATGATCCAAGGATCCAGCTGATTACTGGCAGTTTGAAGGTGGATTTTTCTTCATCTGCTCCGTTGCTCCGTCACTTCTGGTAAAGATTCATTGATCTTTGTGGTTTGTTGTGATTTGACTTATTAATACACTGTATAGTTGGATTCTGACATAAAAGATAGTATAATGTTTGTCCACATATGTTGTCAGAACTATATGGAGAATACTGTGGAAAACAAGATCAAACTGAAGCTAAAAAACAACAGACCCCCCCCCCCCCCCCCCCCAGCTCCACAGCCCCCCTCTTTCAGAGGTGACATCATCACCTCCTCATTATAGGAACCTTAACAGGCAGATAGACCAATGGAGAAATGCCAGTTTTAGTTCTTCAGATCATCCCGGGGCTCTGAAGAACTATTTGTGAATAATTGGTTGATATTGTAAATTTACATCTGAATATATTAAATAAAAGTGTTATAAAGTCAATAGTGGTGTGTATGTTATTTGTAGTTAAGTTTCCAACCCCACTTTAGTTTAAAGACTACATACAGAGACTTAACAGTTTAATTTGCATTTCTTCAGTATATTTTATAAGAAATGTAAGAAAATTGATCTGAATCTGAATCAGTAAATATTGTATTTAGATTGTGCTTCTAAAGGTTTTAACATTACTTTACACTTAAAGAGTCAATGTTGACACAAATACTGCAAGTTGGAATTTGAGATGATTTTAATCTGTTTTACACAGTATTTTTTACTTTGTCTTCCAAAACAAAAGGTTTACTTTAAAATATTAGGCATGTGTAAATATTTAATTGATTGACACTTAATTTTATTATTAGGAAAACGTTTCTCTGCAGAACTATGAGTGGCGTCACTTTATTGATGGTGTTTGATCATAATAATTTAGGAAAAATCTGAAACTTGAGTGGATTCACTTTATTAAAGGAGTTTGATCATAATAAATTAGGAAAAATCTTTCAAATAAGTTTTTCTCTGTAGAAATATTAATGAAAGTTATTGAAAATTTATTTATTTTACACTTTATTAGGATTTTTACTTTTCTACGTTTTTTGTCATTTGACTGTTTTTTTACAATTGTTTTTACAGTGTGTAATTACAATGCTCTAATTCTACCTTCTTAATTACTACACACACCAGGATCACCAACAGCAGCAACATTAGCTTATCAGTGACGTTAGCTTATCAGTGAACATTAGCTTATCGGTGATGTTAGCTTATCAGTGACGTTAGCTTATCAGTGACGTTAGCTTATCAGTGAACATTAGCTTATCGGTGATGTTAGCTTGTCAGTAACTTTAGCCTGTGAGTAAACGTTAGCTTATCAGTGATGTTAGCTTGTCAGTAACGTAGCGCAGACGCCTCAAATATCACAACATCAATTCAACAGAAAACTTGGAATCTGATTGGTTGCATCTAAATTTATTTCATCGGATTCTAATTTGCTCAAATTTTTATTAATTAATTTTTTGGATTGATAAATCAATTAATCAATATCTGATCATCAAAACACTATAATAATAATTACACTGTAAAAAAAACCTCCACCACCATCCAGGAGAGCTTATTATTATTGTATCACTATGAATGTGAGTCAAATGACAGCAAACACACCTTTGAGTTGTTTTAAAATCTCTTTATTTAAACATGATCAGGAGAAAAATACAATCTTTGAAGTTCCTGCAGACAGCGAACACCTCGTGAAAACTTCAGGCAGGTGGATCAGAGCACAGATGCCAGAGGAGTGAAGCTACACACACACACACACACACACACACACACACACACACACACACACACACACTTCAACACGCCAATTGACACATAAATCGTATTTTCTAACCCGCACAAATAATAAAATGTGGTTGTGTTTTATTTGTTTTCTTTTTGGAGGATTTAAGTTCGGGACCTTTTCTTGGCCAGTTCTTCTTTTCTTTTTAAACGTAAACTCACAACGTTCCTCTTCAGCCTGGCTTTTAATTGAATATGGCTTATGGACATTAGTCACTTTCTTTTATTCAATTATTTAGTTTAAATTGTATTTTGTCTGTTTTTATTATAAATGTTCTTATGTTATCTTTTTAAATCTATTTTATTGTCACGTCTCATTGTCACTTTCTGACTCAATTAATCCATTTTTCTTTTCAGCTCATCAGTCTGTGAAGCTCTTTGAACTGCACTCACCTGTATGAAAAGTGCCATACAAATAAAGTTTGATTGATTGATTGATTGATTGATTGCAGAAGCTTCAAATCTCCAGTGTTTGCTGTTGAGATAGAGACCCTCTGGCAGCCTGTTATCTCAGTAGGTACAGAGAGATGCAGATAACATGTATACATTAGATAAATCAAGTTTTGTAATTTAAAAATATGAAAACAAAATGAGACAAAATCTAACATTTGTTGCTGCCAAACTCATTTTTCTGAAGGTTGAAGTTATTGTTTGTTGTACAGTTGTGCAGCAGCAGTGTGTAGTCTTACACACACTCACCAATTAATACATATCTGTAAATGAAATCAAATATCAGCAGATTTCTGACTGAATGTTCAGTAAAAGATAATGAATGTATCCACGACTGCTTTGTGACTATTAGGTGATAACAGGTGGCGATATCGCTCTAGCCGCTGCCATTAAACCACTGAAGAAGAAGAGATGATTCAAAGAACCATGTGGGGAACAAAATGGAAATCTGACACTTGTTTCCTCTTAATTGTCGAGTCTGAGGTTTTTGTCGTTTACATCACGTCTTTTTTTTTGTTCAGTCTTTTTCCGTTTCACTTTGTCGTAGTTTGTTTTTAATTTATAACTTCTCCACCTCAGCCGATGATAAAATCTTTTATTGTTTCTTCTCTTTTTTCCCACCTTTTTAAGTTCAAATTGAAAAAGTTCTAAAAACTGGTGGATGGAGAAGCAGCTATTGGCAGTGTATATATATATATGTATATATATATATATGTATATATATATATATGTGTGTAACATATGTCTAGCATACATACAAACATATACATATTTGTATGGACTAGATATATATATGTCAATATATAAAATTGTTTCAGTTCCTTGTAGGTTTCATCTATAATTTTTACATGTACACATATTTCATATATGGAAATGTAATATATGTACATATATTACATTTACGTATGTGGTTTTCAGGTGTTTTTGTTTATCACAAAATACAAAATAAATGAAACCGTGGTGATGAAAAAATTGTTGGATAACTGTTGATACAGAAAAATACTGACAAACTAAAATAATGGCGTTTTTTGTGTGTTTTTTTTATTGGCACTGATATTTGAGCGATTGAGGATTTTCATATCCATAAACAGAAAAACACCTCAGAGTCGTCCGTTGCCATGGCGACTCATGAACATCATTATTTTGGATATCTCCTTTTGGAATGAAACCCTGACTCACTGCTGCTCCACAAAGGAAAACAGCAGGAACTCTGTTTGTACTGTGAACGTCAGACGTCCTCAATAAAGTTTCAATCAAAATATAAAAAAAAAAGAACAGAAAACATTTATAGCTTTGAATAATAAACACAACTCAAAAAAACTCGCAGTCAGGCCTGAAGATAAACGCTGATGTTGCTTTTCTGTGGCCAACCAGATTTTAGTTTAGTTACAGTTTTAGTTTTTCATTAAAAACAATAATAATTATAATAATAATAATTCGACTTGTACCAGGGAGAATAAACCCAGGTCGACCCAGCACCTGCTCCTCTGCATCACAGGTATCACCTCATCAACTTATCAATTTACAGCTTAGAGAAACTTTTCTGTCTTTTTATCTTTAACAGATTAATTGACTGAGCAGCTCAGAGGCTGCAGCAGCTGCCGCCATCTTTTAAGGTGGAATGTTTTCTTGAGCGTTACTTGATGCGTGATTGACGTTTGGAAATCAGTACACACACCTTAAATGTCAACATGACTCTTTAGTGACGACCGGATCTTCAGATGTAGATAAACATCAACACGATCACGTGACTGTAGATATTTGGATCAGGGACTGTTCTGATTGGTTCAACTGGAGGGAAACTTTTGCAGAAAAGTTGCGATGATTGGACAAAAATGGAAAGTGGCACAGAATCACAGAGATCGGTTGAATTTGCGTTAATGATTACGATCGCGACGTGTTTTTAAAAGCTGTTTTCTTTTTTAATAAGCAGAACTACCTGTTTTCATTTTGTGCTTTTGTTGGTTCTGTCTCTTCACACGAGGCCACGTCATCAGAGTTCACTGACCCTCTCACTGAGGGTCTCCAGCTCCTCCTCTCGCTCCTGGTAACGCTCCACCCCCTGTGCGGGGTGAGGACCGTTGGCGAGGTGCGGCGGGTAGTCGAGGCCGCTGAGCTGGGCGTGGTGATGCCAGCGCAGGTCGTCGCTCTCGTGGGTGATGTAGCGCTCGTTCATGCGGGACTCCAGGTTCCTCAGGTCCAGCCACATCTGGTAGTCCTGGTGGAGGAAACAAACACACCCTCGGACATTAAAATGATGATCCCAGAATCAATGTCAGTGTTTATGAAGTTTAGTTTTTCGACAGGTAACACCCTCCATCCTGACAGATAAGAAAAAAACTACAGTTACCCTTTAAAATAATAATTTGTGAGAAACTGTCATAATTTCTGTGCTAAAAAGTGTTTTGTGAGGTCACTGTGACCTTTGACCTTTGCTCACCAAAATCTACTCAGTTCATCCTTGAGTCCCTGAGTGTTAAAGGTATTGTGTGTGATTTGTTGGTGGTGGGTGTCCAGGTGGGGGCAGGTGTGCTTTTCTCTCTCTTACATTCATTTTACACGTTTAAACAAATGTAGAAATCAAAGAATAAATCTTTGATCTTGTTGATGTCGTACCTGTAACCAGGGGTGACTGAGGGTCTTGTCGACGCTGTATCTCTTCCTCATCTTCACCTGCAGCAGGTTGTTGATCAGGTCGATCGCTGCGGGAGGGGGGGGGAGGGGGGGGGGGGGGTCAGGAAAGACAGAGAGGGAAGAAGTGATGAGGGAGAAAACTCTGCAGTAAAGCAGTAAAGCGAGGGGGAGGGGGAGGATGTGGGGTCGGGGGCCACCCCTGTGGTGAGGGGCCAGTCGGGGCTAATGAGCAAAGCTAACATGATGTTAACATTTCTTCAGGGGTCAGCGGTTTGAACAGCTCCGGCACCCCGGCCCCTCAGGTCTATAGGGGCCTCCATCGCTCGGCATTATGCACATGAATGGACCACCACATGAATAGCTACACCCCCCCCCCCCACTTAAAATCTGTCTGTCTAACTAACTCTCCAAGAATTGGGCTGGACTCTCAAATATTCCTCCCCTCCCACACTCTCCCTCTCTCTCTCTGAGGGGAGTCACATGACCCACGTCAGTCTGCTCAACACTGCAGCTCACTGGGCGTCTTCAGGAAAGACTAAAGCTGCAGAAAGTCTCCGACGCCTCTCCAGCCTCTAATGTTGCTTCTAACATTTATTTGTGCATAATGACCAGCTGTGTTGTTCCAGAAATCTGACGCTTTGTGAAACTCTCATGTGGACCTTAAACACATCCAGACATTCATTCATCCTCCGCTGCTAATCCAGGTCGTGTTTAATGACGAGTTAATCACCATGAAACGTGTTTAGAAGTCAACACGTCTGTGACTCTATAACACCTGAGTTTTTCGAGTTCTGACCCAGTTTTTCCAGGAGAACTGGGATTTTTTTCAGCATATATTTGATTTTAAACACAGAACTGCGACTCGTTGGTGTCGATTCTCCTTTTCTTCCTTTAAGATCGTTCGGTTGTGTGGTGATATTTCAAGCAGAGCAACAACTCCTGTTTAAAGATTCACCGTCTCTCAGGGAAAAAACAATAACCGGCAACAACCAGCAGTAAATTCAGACAATGATCAGAGGTAAAGTTTCTCCAGGTCTCCGTTTGCTCCAGTCTCGTCTCTGAAGAGAGTCGCGCTCCGCAGGAAGTTCAGCAGTAAAAGTCGCAGAAGAGATCGACTGATGCACCGACGAGTGACTTTACTCGCCAAACCGCCAGGAAGTACTGGATGAGGAAACACCTGTCAGGTGTGGAGGAAATGATGAAGACAAAACTTGTGGAGGAGCAACCTTTTCTGATGTTCAGGAAACAGGATTTGATGTTTGTCATCACAGCGTGGCCTTCTTTAAAAACTTTAATCGTGTTTGCTTGTGGGCGGGAGACAAGAGAGGTCCTCTAAAGAGTCCTCCTGAAGCGATCTTTGAAAATGCAGATTTGCTGGCGTTCTGAGAGTCTGTCCTCCTGCGGCCGACACAAACCGCTCAGCTCCAGTCACTCCGGCAGGAGGAGGAGGTGGAGGGAAGGTTAAGAGCTCCTCAGGGATCCGGCCGAGGAGCGAGTGAGTCAGGCTGATTTAAATCTGTCTCGTGGTCAACACACACACACACACACACACACACACACACACACACACACGGAGGATGCATTTAGAGACAATGACGACAACATGAGTCACAGCAGCGGAGAGCGGCTCAGACGGACTCTGAGGACGTGTTGGAGTTGATCGTACAGCAGCAGGAAGAAGAAGTAATCACCTGTCCTGATGTTTGAGTCACAGAGAAACAAACCGTCACCGGGGTGAAGGATGTTCACACTATCTTTATCCCTTAGAGGAAGGCTGACGCACAGTTTTACAACAAAACATCTACACCTTAAAATAAAAGGCCTTTAAAGGAATTAAAATATCTTCAATTTGATTTAAAGACCCTCTGATGAAAATCCATGTTTCACCTCGTTAACGTCCACATGATGTTTTTATATAACACAGACTCATGATGATGAAATAATCATCAACAGTGTTTCCACCTTTAACTGCAGTGAACCAATCACAGTCTCATAAACACAGATTGAGGGTTTCATACGTCACAAACCTAAAGAATCGATCCTGTCAACTTGTGGGGACGGGGGGCGGGGCTAAATACACCTGAAACCTTGTCAGTACAGAGAGAGAGAGAGTTAGCATTAGCACAACTGCTAACAATGTGTCACTGCCAGTTACAAGCTAACAAACAACATACACAAATAAAAGATGCTAACTAGCTAACTGTTCTGATCCGTCTGCTAGTCTCTGGTTCTGGTCTCAGAGTCCTCCTCTGAGTCTCTCTGATGTTTCCTCCTCTCACCATCATGATGCTCTCTGCTCTTTCACCTGTCCACCTGGAGCCACAGGTGGTGGGCGGGGCTCAAGGCCTGATCCAGGTTTATCAATCAATATTTTCCCTTGTCCTTTGTTGCTTACAAAATGTCAGTGGTCAATTCTCCAATCGATTTGTTCAGGTTGTGTTTAGTGATGAATTAATGATGTTGTTGGTAATCATTGTTTTTTATTACTGTATTATATTCTGCTGGGACCTTTGTCAATAAATTCAGGCACTTGTTAAGTAGAATTGATTACAGGTGATTCCAATGAAACAGGTTTTAAATGACGTTCTATGTGGTATTAAAAATGAATTGAACCCTGCAGGAGGAACCAGGTCTTCCCTGAGATCCAGACCGGGTCCAGGTTTCTCCTCGCTGATGTTCGCGCTGCGAGGTTGAGGTCCGTCATTTTACATACCTTCCTGGGAGACTTTCTTCCAGGGGTGAGGAGGGTACATGAAGGCAGCGTTCTGGATCTGATCGTTGATGTCTTCGTCTTCATTGAAAGGGAACGTCCCGCTGAGGCTGCAGCAGAGGTGGAAACATTGAGTTTTATATATAATCTTTGTTGTTTCGTAAATAAAACTTAGGTTCTCCTCCTACCTGACGTAGATGATGACTCCGACCGACCACATGTCCAGGGAGCGGTTGTAGCCTTTGTTCCTGAGGACCTCTGGAGCGAGGTACGCCGGCGTGCCGACCACTGAACGCCTGAACGACTTCTCACCGATGATCCGAGCGAAACCAAAGTCACAAAGCTTCACCTGCAGCAGGAGGATAAAGAAATCTGTCACACAAAACCCCGTCTGGCGTTATGTTTACACGATTTTCCATGTTCGCCTGTCGCAGCCGCGACTTCCAGCTGTTTGACAGATTTTCTCCCTGGTTCATTTCTGCAGTAAAGACGTCATGAGACGCCATGTTTCAGGAGCCTTCAGAAGCTCCACCATGTTAAACTGGGATAATAAAACACTTTTAGACTTAATTAAACAGAATGGAGCAAGATGAAGGCCATAAACAACCCATAATGCACCACTACCTGTTACACTGGCGCTCTCTCAGTTCAAAAACAACACCTGGTGCTGTGAACATGTAACTGACTGTTTTATTTGAAGTGTTGATCCATCAGAAGATATAAAAACCATCTCAGTGTAGTTTTACATCTCCTCTCTCAGGCTTCTCTCTGCAGCTCTAGTAACAACAGGTCAGTGAGCCAATCAGAAGAGAGGAGGCTCTGAGCCTCTCTTCTGATTGGCTGACTGTTTTCTGAGTGATCCAATAAAAATAAAGCAGATTTCAGGTAAAAACACTGAGAGAAACCAAATCCTGCAAGGTTTGGATGGTGGGTCCAGGTGGGCGGGGCTTGGTGACTGCTTTGTTGTGACATCACAAAGTTCCAGAAGTCCTGACGGCTGGTTTTAAGGCTCAGTTTCTGAATACAGGCTGTGTGCATTTCTCTGTGGACTGAGGCTTTGATACTTTCACAGTATTAATATAGAAGCTAGAGCTGATCTATAATCACACTACACATGGACACACACCTTTACACTGCAGGAGCTTTAAATTGTTAGTTGAGCTTTTTCCTAAAATCGACATTGTTCATGACGAGTCAATGAGCTTGTCTGTCTCTATCGTCAACACCTCTGTAAATGAAATACAAAGCGCATTAAAACCTTCTGAGGCCAAATTCAGTTTTTACAGAGTCGAGCTCCATCGTCCTGTTCAGCTCTGCAGCCGCAGTCAGTGTTTGGATGGAAACACGGGGGAGAGGATGAGTGTAATGAAGCTGCCGACAGTGAAGAGCTGTTGGCTGCTGTCTTTGCAGAATGACTCACACACACACACACACACACACACACACACACACACACACACACACACACACACTCACACTCACACTCACACACAGGGACGATCAAGGATACCTTGGCTCTGATTGTGATCATGTTGTGATGAATCAGTTCTCCTCTGTCATCGACTCTCCACTGCTGCACAACATCACACTCTCTCTCTCTGTCCAGACTCTACATGTTCGAACGTGGGAGGACTGACCCTGTTTTTAAGTGTTGGTGTCACACAACCGGAAAAACAGCGACTTCTGTGTTTCGGATTCCTGATCGACACATGATTGATGTCTGAGAATATCTGGAGATCAACGAGCCACACACCTCTCCTGGTCTGACAGCAGGTTATCCACCAACAAACAGATCCGTGCTAACTTTAGCTCCAGTTGCTAAAAACCAAAATCAGACCGTTCTGGAGCCATTGGAAGGTGGTTTTGTTTTTTTCTCTTCCGACAGAGCTAGGTTAGCAGCTTTCCCCTGAGCTAAAGCTAAGCTAACCATGTCCTGACAGTCTCAACAACACCAACAGGAAGCGTAGGAAGACCCGAGGCTGCAGGACAGAGACAGTGAACGCAGCACAGAAACGTTCACTGCTGTTTCTGACAGGTGATGCAAACAGAGAGACCAAAACACACACTGGCAGAAACACACAACACACAGAGGAAGGTGGAGAACACAGGCAAGCGAACAAAAGCAGACACAGACAGTCCATTAGCTGTCAGTGCAACTATTAGCAGCTTTCTACAGTTTTCAGTCTCCTCTCCAGAAATAGCTGTTTGTGTCAGACTAACTGTTATCTCTAATGATGCATCAGGCCGGCTGTTGATTTCTCACACACTTTACTTACTGTGTCTCATCTGCACATCCTGCTACTCTCAAATATCAGGAAACAAACGAAATGCGAATGTCGTCAAGTTCAGTTAACGTTAGCGAGTTGTTACACAAAAAAAATGAAATGTCAGCTAATGAATGCGTCTCCACTCTCTCGTTCTCACACAACAGAAAAACCCTGAACATGACCAGACATCTTAGTGCATGTAGTAAATGCAAACAGTCTGGGAAACCATTAGAGACAAAATACAGTATATTTGAATAGTTTATGATTCAAACAAAGCGACACATATGATACAGGTTCATAAAACTTTTTAAGGTTTAAGAAATAAATCTGCGCACCACGTCAACAAAGAAACTCACATCACAAACAATCAAGAGGGAGAGCTGTAGCGACTGATCCATTAGTCAATCAACAAAAAGAAGTATGACTAAAAAAATGACTATTTAGATTATATATTTATTTTTAAACCAAAGCACTTCCTGTTTCCAGTTTCTCAAAAAGAGAGAAATCACTTTGTGTTTTCAGCTGCAGGATTAAAACATTTGAAGACGTCATGTTGGATTGTTGCACGAGAACTGTCACCATCAGATTTTCACCACAGGATTATTGTGGCCAAAAGAATTCACAACAACAATATAATATATATACATATATATATATATATATATATATATATATATGTGATAATAATACCATCAGTCGAATTCATCTTTATTATGTGTTTTCTGTGACAGAAAGAGCCTAATCCTCTTCAAGTAAAAATCAACACACACACACACACACACACACACACACACACACACACACACACAGCAGATACCTGTGGGAAGGAGTCTGCAGAAGCCAGCAGGACGTTCTCAGGTTTCAGGTCACAGTGGACGATGTTCTTGAAGTGAAGGTGACGTAAAGCCACGAGGATCTGACCACGACACAGAAACACACACAGCAAAGAATTCAAACTTTTCTCTGTGGAAGTTTTTGTGTGAATGACGTTTTGAAACATCTCTGGAGAGGCAAGTTTCTCTATTGTCATCGTTCAAAACACAGAGACAGCGAAGCAACTCCCCGAGCAACGAAAACAAAACTAGAACCTCCTTCTCGCCGTCGTATTCCTCCGCCACTCAAGACTAGTTCCAGGTCACTTCCTGTTCATCCAGAGTCAGAGAGAATATGAACCATTGCTGTGAAGTCTGGAGTTACGGCTAAAATCTGTTTTTATGAGGTCACTGTGACCTTGACCTTTGACCTTTAACCACCAAAGTCTAATCAGTTCATGAGTCGTAGGGAATGTTTGTGCCAAATTTGAAGAAATTCTCTCAAGGTGTGAGATACTGCGTTCACACGGCTAAAACCATCTTTTGTGAGGTCACCAAAAACGTGACCTTTGACCTTTGACCATCAGTTCATCCTCGAACAGAAAATGGGTTAGGGCCACGTGTAAAAGATTCTTTTTTCATGTACAAGTGAATGTTTGTGCCAAATTTGAAGAAGTTCCCTCAAAGTGTTACTGAGACATCGTGACCTCAGGAGTGAGACGGACGGACGGACGACCAGAAAACAAAATGGCTGCCACTCTGAATGTCGCCGGGCGTGGAGGAATAAAAGCAGAAATAGTGAAGAGATAAAATAAAAGTCACAGTTTAAAGTGGAAATTGTGCCACTCAAGGTAACGCACGTGTGTGTGTGTGTGTGTGTGTGTGTGTGTGTGTGTGTGTGTGTGTGTGTGTGTGTGTGTGGTGTGTGTGTGTGTGTGTGTGTGTGTGTGTGACACCTGCGTGACGAGGAACTTGGTGATCCTCTCCGGCAGCCGCCCCTTCTCACTGGACAGGATCATCTCCAGCATGTCTCCATGAAGCTTCTCCATGACGACGAACACTCGCTCCGGCGTCTCAAACATGCAGTCCAGGTTGACCACGCCCGGGTGGTGCAGACTCTGGAGGGGGGAGGAGGGGGAGGAGGGGGAGGGGGAGGAATTACCTGCAGCTAGAATTAAACAGTAAATCTGCTTAGCTACATTGCACCAGAGGAGAATGGCAACAACTTCAGACACAGACTTGTTTCGTTTTTTTCAGGTTCGTTAAGAGAATCGATGGATAATTGATTTTGAAGTGAATCATTTTATTCCTCAGAGTTTCCCGCCGGCAGAACAGAGCAGATACAAACCGCAGTGTTTCTGTGCAGGTGTGTGTCGCAGCCGCAGCTTCTGCAGGTTGAGCAGCGCTGAAATATTACAGGATGTCACACCCCCACGGTGTTGCCACGGTAATGAAGTCGTTCACGACAGGAAGTCTCACTCACTGCCAACAGGCTCCTCCTGTGTGTGTGTGTGAGTGTGTGTGTGTGTGTGTGTGTGTGTGTGGTGTGTGTGTGTGTGTGTGTACCTGCAGGATGGCCACTTCGTTGCGCAGCTGACTCTCCTGTTTGGTGGGGAAGCGGAGTTTATCAATGATCTTGATGGCGACGTCGCGGCCAGACTTCCTGTGTTTACCTACACACACACACACACACACACACACACACACACACACACACACACACACACACACACACACAAAAACAGGCAGCATGAACATAAAAAATGTCAGAATATCAAGAAAAAGTCATACTAAAGACAAATACTAAGACTTTTACAGAATAATTTCCCCTTTATACAGACTGTACTTGTCCACATTAGACTTTACTTCCTGCAGATTTCATTTCATTTCAGGTACAAAGTCTGAAATATACAGAAGCCCTGAAAGGTTTTTTTTTTTTCATATAAAATAAACAACAAGAGGTAAAGTCATGTGACGGCCCTTCAGTCAAATGTGGTTTATTCATAATTTCTTACCCTTATGCACACAACCATTCCCCTGCACACATCCTCTTTTGGTTCCTGAGATATTTTCCATATTTCTTTCGTGTGTTTTTTTCTGCAGCTACTGATTATTTTCCTTTTTTAATCTGACGGTTATTTTCTCTTCCAATCGATCAGACGCTCTGATGGAAAACGCTGCAGAGAAATCTTGATCCCAGCTCCCACAGCCCCAGGTGATATCTGGTTTGTCTGATCAACAGCTCAAAACCTTAAAATATTAAATTTGGTTTTACATGAGAAAAATGAAAATGATGAAACCAGTGAACATTTGTTTGAAAAGTGACTCGAGTTTAAGCAAGAACCAAAACAGCGAAACACCTGCCTCTCAGAGCTTCTGTAGAAAGATGAAGTTACATTAGTTTTAAAGTGTTTTTTGTTTGTGATTTCAGAAAAACTGCCATTGTTTTTCTCTGTGTAAAATGAATGTGAGGACCTTGAATCAGTCATTTTTTTAATTGGTTAATCCATCCATTCATTCATCCGTCCATGATCTGTCTCTTGCCCAAACATCACTGGTCTTATCATCTCTATTGGTTTTCATTGATATCTTTCACCTCCGTAGACGATGCCGAACTGTCCTGAGCCCAGAACCTCGTCAGGGAAGATCTGGTACACGGAGTTGATGTCCTGAGAAACACAACAACAGTCACTCATCATGGTTCAAGTAAAGGGTCGACAGCAGGTTCCAGTTTAAAGGAGCTGGAGGTGGAACTGGGTCCAGACTCAAGTAGTTTTTGCAGAGTTTCTGCAGGCCTTGAAAGGCCTTAACCCTCTGAGGTTGACGGATGTTTCTATTAATATCTTTGCAATAACACAGCGTGGAAATATGTTGTTAGAATCTGTGGACTCTCCACTTTCTCTCACATGTTCTCATGAGATCAGACGTGACTCTCAGCCTCTAAGATCTGGTTTGAGAGACAGACAACAACTACGACTTCTAAGCATTTATTATCCATTTATCTACTATTTTACTCACATATTGAACTATTTTTATGAAGCTTTAGACTTTGGTGAACACATCTGAAGCTCCAGAACAATTCATCCACATCAGTAAAGTTTGTTTTCACAAAACGTTTGAAGACTTTCAAAAACTAGGCTTCAGTTTTTCAGCATTTGGGCCGAATGATGTGTTTGCACAGTGAGGGGCGTTGTCATAGAAACAGCTGAGACTGTTCTGAACACTGATATAAAACACTTTTTTATGTTATATGCAGGTATCCTTCAAAAGGTGAATTTAAGAAATAATGTAGAAATCAACATTTCTTTTTGGGAAAAGATGTCACCAGTGGGAGAAATCAGCTGTGCAGGAACCAGCAGCAGTGTGGTCCGAAACAGCATCTTGACTTGATGCTCTCCAACTTGTATTTACAGTGAAAACGCACAGAAACACCTGAAGCCAGAAGCTCACGAGCTGCTGAGAGTTCAGGCGAAGCTCCTCTGATGGAAACCTGAGGAGGAAGGCCAGGCAGGCTGACAGAAAGTGGGTCCAACAAAAAAAAAAAAAAAAAAGTGAGTTGCATCAATTCGTCACCTGGTGGAGGAGCTTTCAGAAAAAGGTTTCAGTGGAGCAGAGCCTACTGTGCGCCTCCCTGAGTGTAACTACACAGCGTCAGTGTTCTGCCACAGCTTTGACACCAAAACTGCAAAATATTTTCTCCTTCATTTGTCTGCAATCACGTCTCCCTTTTCTCCCCCGTTAGCTGACAGCCTAATATCACACCTCGAGCAAAGAGGACAGAAATACAATATTATAAACCTCCTCCCCCTTCCCCGAGCTCGCTGCCTAATTACCATCTGTCGCTATGGAAACCGTTTGGCTGAGTGAGTAATCACAGTAATCTCCATTTGAGGTGCTTGAAGACGTGCTCACCTTGGAGACGGCGAGGTGCACGTCTGCGTGGAAATGGGACTTGATGTTCTCTGCAGTTCCATTTGCATGAAGGGAGTTTGCAGACATTTAAGCCTTATGTAAATCTTTATCATGTAAATGTGTTTGAAACATGTCGACCTGCTCCGGGAAAAAACAAAAATGTGACACGTCCTCGAAGACGAGAAGACGAATGTGAGTGAATGAAAAGCAGAAAAGGATTCGATGGAGGAGGAAGAGGAGGAAGAGGAGGCAGTGTCTGGTGGTCGAGGAGGGCGAAGGCATTCATCATCCTAAACTTGTGTCAGAAAGTTAAAGAGGGAACCAACAACAGAAGTAACCCAGCAACAGTCTCCGCCCTCCTGCATCAAGCTCAGAACAATATATTGGCCAATATTCAACAAATTTCAGATATATTGATTGATTTAATGATGAACTGGACGGGGACTGACAACAATTCATATTAAATTATCTGGATCTGCCCCAATATGTAACGGCTGCGTGGCGTGTGCATCACGTGATCTAGAGATTCGGCGTCGCGCCTATTTTTGTTAGACCATATTCACACGGCGGCCATTTTCCTCTGACGTCACGCTCAGGGTGGGAAACCCAAATGCTGTCACTGAAAGAATGATGTCGTACTGCTGTGTTTCAGGTTACACGTCACATAAACACAGAGACGTTTCTAGCTGATGCTTCACAATCGATGGATAATGAAAACCCGAAGAGACATCGACCCATATTCCAAGGTAAAAACAACATATTTAATTATGTACCTTTCATCACATGTTGGTCAAATTAAATACAAAGTGCATTCATTCATAATGTAAACATGAACATTTTAGGTTAGATTAACAATTTGGAGCTTTTAGGTCGTGTGTGATAAATCCCAATGCCCAGAGATTCAGTATGCTTTACCTGCATATATACACTGCTACACCTGTGTGTGTGTGTGTGTGTGTGTGTGTGTGTGTGTGTGTGTGTGTGTGCGCTCACCACATTCTCCTGGATCTGGCAGTTGGAGACAGAGATACTGATGGAAACTTCCTCTGTTGATGAGACACAAACACGATCAGAGTGAATGACAAACCCTCATACACAGTTCCCTGCAGCTTCTGTTACAGATGAACCTGTGTGTTTACTCTGGCTATCACTATATTTACTGTGCATTAATATTAAATGTTCTAAACTTGAAGTCTGTTGCCTTCTGGCAGTCGAGACACCGTCTTATTTTAATGTACTTTCCCCACAGGTGAACACACACACAGTCAGAGAAGGTGCTGCGTCCACAGCCAAGCGTTAGTCATGATCAGTTTGACGTCAGTGGAGGTCTGAAATATCTCTGATGGGATCTGTGAGTGAGTGTGTGTGTGTGTGTGTGTGTGTGTGTGTGTGGTGTGTGTGTGTGTGTGTGTGTGTGTGTGCGCTCACCACATTCTCCTGGATCTGGCAGTTGGAGACAGAGATACTGATGGAAACTTCCTCTGTTGATGAGACACAAACACGATCAGAGTGAATGACAAACCCTCATACACAGTTCCCTGCAGCTTCTGTTACAGATGAACCTGTGTGTTTACTCTGGCTATCACTATATTTACTGTGCATTAATATTAAATGTTCTAAACTTGAAGTCTGTTGCCTTCTGGCAGTCGAGACACCGTCTTATTTTAATGTACTTTCCCCACAGGTGAACACACACACAGTCAGAGAAGGTGCTGCGTCCACAGCCAAGCGTTAGTCATGATCAGTTTGACGTCAGTGGAGGTCTGAAATATCTCTGATGGGATCTGTGAGTGAGTGTGTGTGTGTGTGTGTGTGTGTGTGTGTGTGTGTGTGTGTGTGTGTGTGTGTGTGTGTGGGTGTCCACGGCCCTGAGGGCATCTGAGAGTTTGCAGGAGGATTCAGCTGCAACATGAACATTAATACCTGGAAATGTGTGAAGAGCCCGTTCACAGCCCGTAATGACATTTATATTTGTCCAGTTTCTTTCCAAATACATTTTGACAGCTGCAGGGAGAGTGAAGCACGTCCCCGGTTCATATGAAAGTAAAAAGAGGAGACAGAACACTGCCTTTATTGCTCTTTTATTTATCCCCAAGTAGATTCAAGGCTGGAAAAATGGCTGAGAGTGTCATATACAGAGGCATAAGCAAACTTAGTGCCTGTTCAGGGCCCCTGTGGCCACCAGAGGGCCCCCAAGAGTGCTCCGGGATAAGTGTAATATTATGTTAACGGGCCTTCCACTGTAAGTCTTCCAGCCTCATTCAACTGGTGGGAGGCCTCAACATAGACCCACAACACGCAGGTGAGATCATGGTCTGGGAACACCTCAGGATCCCCCATGAGGAGCTGTAAAACATGAGGGATGTCTGGACCCAACCCCAAATAAGCAGATCTTGGGATCTTCACTAGAATTTGAAATAAAGTTCTGTGGATTTGAATAAAGTTCGGCTGCACAACATGAGTGTGTGCATAACTGTAGGTCGCACAAGAGCTGACAAATATCAACAACTTGTGGTGCAAACTTGAACATTATGTTGGTTAATCTGAAACAGAAAAGAACTTGCAAATGTATTTTTTATATTAGAAGATACATTCACACAGACACACAGGCAGAGGGGTCAGGTCATCAACAACTCCTGTATATAGAGTCAGGAGTCATCTGCATAGTGATGAAAATTAATGTTGTCTTCAGTAGTAGTAGTAGTAGTGGAACCAGAATTGAGCCTTGTGGTACTCCACACTGAATATTCATTGTGGCTGTGATGAGAAGTTTTGAACTGAGACAGTAACGCTGAAACTTGACAGGTATGTCTGAATCTAGTTTAGGGTTCAGACCTTTACTCATTTTCCCAATCGATTAAAATAGTGTGATTGACAAAACAGGGTCAAGGCAGTTTGTTGTAAACTGATGATACAAATTCACGTGTCAGCATTAACGCAAAATGTTTGATGTCTCATACAGTTTACCTTAAAACTTATTCAACTTGATGTGAACTTTCAACTTTCAGCAATTAAATCCTTTATCTCCAAAAGATGAGACCAAACCTTTTAAAAACTAAATATAAAACTCAAATAAAAACATGAAAAGACAAATTAAAAAGACAAATACTACTATATTAGTAATATGTACACAGGTTGTAATGCTGTAATGGTGTCTTACTGTGTCCACTGCGGTGAGAACTATGGGAAATTCCTGTGGAAACAGCTGGCATCAAAGCGTGCTGGATGGCCATCTCCCACATCCGAGCCACATCCTGCCCCACGCCACTGACCTGAAACCAGCCAGCAAAAACTGATGGAGAACCTGGAGAACCAGAGGTGCAACCTTTTCTGGTTTATTTTTTGGAAGACGTCTGTAATTGCGTTTGAGTAATGTGAAGACTTAAAGGAAGTCTAACCCTAACCCTGTGTCCCGATTCAGGGGCCTTATCCTTTGGAGGCTGCATTTGAAGACCAATCGTGTCAGTGGCGAAACTAGACTGCCCCATTTCGTTTGCCATTTCCTGGTCAACGAAAGCAAACAACCCTGACAGAGAGTCTGAGGATCACACTGTTAAATGTAAGTATTGGGTTTCAGCTCAGTTCAACAGCTAACGGTACAACTGTTAAAACCAAGAGACTTAAAACCTCAAATTTTTGTGAAAAAAAGTTACATGTTGTCACGGTTGCTTGGCGACAGGAACTTCGCTTTGAGACGCAGCTGGTGACGCACAGCGAAAATCCTCTGTAGACCAGACCGTTTCAGTTCGGGTTTCGCGGTCTACGACGGGTATGAAGGGCCGCACCTTCGTAGACCACGTCCTCTGAAGGATGCGGCCCCTGAACTGGGACACAGCTGTAGTATAAAGAGCGACAAAGTCCACGTCAGGAGAAAGTTGTGGTGGATGGACGGGTCAACAAAACAAGCAACTTTCATACAGGAGGCCGGTGCATTCAACAAAGTTAACCATGTTGTTATCACTGTAAACCAACAAACCCATGAAAGCCTATAGCTGTAACCATGGTGATGATGATGGTGTGGTACTCCACAGTTGGTACGTTCTGCGTATTTATTATTGTAACCATGACAACTAAGGTCTGGTACACCTGCTGCCGCAGGGGGCGCTATGTCAGGAGACACTCCTATGGGTCTTGTCAGAGGGCTGGAACAAACAACCTTCTGGTCGCTCAGGTTGGAGGACTGGTTGGTTTGGACCAGTTAAGTTGGTTTATTAACCGTTCTTGTCTTTGTTTGCTGTTTTTAGGTTGTGAAGGTTCATCTGATCCTCTAGATGCTCCTGGAGAGTTCATTTTTCACCTTTAAAAAAAACTATGTCTGTTTCATAAGAGTCCGTCAATTGTAAGAGGAAGTTTGCTCAGTTGTCATGGAGATAGATCAGTTGATGTCTAAGTATTAAACTGATAACAGGTGGTTGTATGTGGTCACAGACATGATCGTAAAATAATTTATTGAATTAAATGTTTCTTAGTGAGGAGCTACCTACACTGATGCAGTGGATCAGCACATTAGCTCCGTCTCACCAGAATGCTGCTGCCGGTCACGGACGACTCGGCTCTCTGCAGGTTCTCGCCGACGTAGTAGACCAGCGACGCCGTGGCAATCTCAAAGCAGTGAGGATTGGCTCCATCGGGAAGCAGAGAGAAGGTCTGGGCCGGTTCCAGAGACAAGATCTCTGACAGAGGGATCTCCTGCAGACAGAATATACAGGTACAGTGTAATTGTTGTTGTTGTATTTGAGTGCGATCCCTCACCAGCTTCCCACCCAACAACACTGGCAGTTGTTTAATGGAGGCCAAGCTGGGAGTCTCTACAATAGTGGACAATAGTGCTTCTTCTTCTGCACCATCCACACACCTCATGTTCTTACCTTAGCTAGGACTGGAAATATAACCTTAAACTATCAACCAAGATGTGTCTATAGCACACAAAGAAAACAGGGTAAAGGAGTGAAGAAAACAGTCGGCAGTTAGCACCGGATGTCCAGCCAGATTCATAAATTTCTTAAAGCTATTTCTAAGTTCTGCAACTGCTACATAGCCAACGTTAGCATTAACAGCTGTTTATTTACCAGTCTTAGCTGTGTTCATAAGACAAGAGGTTATAACATGTGCTCTGAGCAGCTACTTCTTCAGGGCAGACTGGACACTACTGACTCGGTATCGGAAAGTGACAAGACGGAGATAGCTAGTTAGCATGCTAACATCAAAAGAAAAAAAGAAGCTATATAAACAAAGGCAAAACAAAAGCGTTACTTTCCACCTCTGGAGGCAGCTCTAGGTGAGTAAAGGAAGTTTGATGCTTTTTTTCTCATAATGTAATTTATGTTCAGGCTGAACTAAAATATGCATCTCTGGTCAAATGAACTTCTCTACATCTATTTTGATGGTGTCATCCATCCAACATTAAGTTTCGTGAAGCTAAAATCAGGATCAGTATGAAGAGGTGAGTGGATTTCATGCAAGAACTAAAAACTAACTTAAGTTAATCAAATCTGCTCACAGCAGTGAATTCAGCAGCAGTTTAAACATATGAAAAGTTTATTTAGTTTCTAGTGAGAAACTAGAGATCAGGTGGTTAACAACAAATAAGGAAGTAAATCCAGTTACACACACACACCTCCATGAGAGAGAGGAGAGTCCTCTTACCTTGTAGTATTTACCTCCGGTGTCGTTCTGAAACAGCGTGATGCATTTACTGTCCAGCCGCCAGTAATGTCTTTTCCTCTGAAACATAGAGATGAAGAGGATACAAAGAAGAAGGAGAGAAGACAAAAGAGGAAAGAAAAGAAACAGAGGTAAGGAAGTAAGGAAAGAGGAAGGAGAAAGGAAGAAGAGACGTAGGGGGAAGTACAGAGATGGAAAAAGGGGGAGAGAAAAGAGGAGTCGGCATGAAGCAGAGAAACGTTGACATCACTCAACAGAATCACATTCAACTAGTTTCAACCTTCACACAGAACTGACACATCCAGAACTGACACATCCAACATTCAAATTAAAACAAGCTGAAAGATCATATTGATGTTTTTATTATAAGAAATGATCCTGAATATGTTTGTGGCACTAACTGCAAACTCAGTCAATAAAAATGTGAAAAACCAGAGATCAAATTTAAAGATGAAAATCTGTAACGAGGAATCAAAGCGTTGCAGCAGCAGCAGCAGGAGTTGAGTTCTAGTATAGAAATATCTACAGTGATGTCGGGGGAGGCAGCTGAACTCTGGGACACTCTGTCCCGTTTCTGACCCGTCTCATCCTTCACGGATGGACGAACAGTGCGGGGCCTCCCCGACTCATCGACCTGCAGCGTCACACGCCAGGCTGAGCTCAGCTGAAGCCTCTCTGCCGAGAGCTGGACTCCTCTGTCAGCGTTCCACTGACCTCAGGGGTCGGAGGTCAGAGCCGGAGATGATGTCACACCAGAGTTGACCACGTTCTGGTGCAACAAGTCGGAAGCTCGTTATCGACATTGTGTTTCAGACAGGTGGACGGACAGGTGAAGAACAAGCAGACAGGCGAAGAGGTTCTGGTACCAGAGTGTCCTTGCTGGTGTAGTGGACCATCCAGCCCTCCTTCATCACGTTGCTGCTCTTCCTCTTCGTGTGTTTGACGGACTGAACGACTCGCATCAGAGGGATGTTGTTACTGGTGGACGGGCTGCAGGGGGCGGGACAAAGCACAACCTCAGATTTACTCTGTGTGTGTGTGTGTGTGTGTGTGTGTGTGTGTGTGTGTGTGTGTGTGTGTTGTACCTGATGGCCCGGTTGGAGTCGTCCAGGTCGGGGTCGTGCAGGTCGCAGAGGTCGCTGGGCCCCGCCTCCAGCAACAGCCCCCCCTCTGATGTCAGTGCATCATCCATGTCGTCCAACAGGCCGCCGCTTCTGTCCACGTCGTGGTCGTCCAGGCAACCTTCCACCATGACGACGTCCGACTCCGCCCCCGGGCTCAGGAGCTCTGTGGATGTTTTCAGGTAGACGTGAGGTTAATGTCTGTGGCTCGACGAGGATCTTCACTTGTATCTTTTAACAAAGAGTTTGTTCGTGTAGAAACTTGCCTCCATTTCTAGAAACTTCTCCCAGACAGTTGTTGGGCACTTTGGGAGCACATCGTTTGTGACAGTTGAATTTACAATCTGAGGGAAGAAGAGGAGAGTCATCAGGTCACAGGAGGTCACAGGAGGTCACAGAAGGTCACAGGAGTCACAGGAGGTCACAGAAGTTCACAGAAGGTCACAGGAGGTCACTGTTTCAAACAGCTGAAAATGTCCATTCATTCACTAAGTAAACAGGAAATACTTCAGTGTTTTCAGACGACCAGGAAAGGTCAGAGGTCGTGGGGAGGAGGCTGAGGTGAATCGATGAACTTACAGGTTCCCGTAGCGTCTCTTACCAAAAGTCGTTTCTTGTAACAAGGAGGTGACCACAACCACAACAACCTTTACAGCTTGAACAGAACCCACACAGCCCGTCCTGGGAGAGAGCGCGGCTGAGGTCACAGTGGCGAGATGTGTCGGCTGCGGGATGTGAAACCTCACCTCATCGATCTGACTCAACACTGACATGAAACCTTTCTATTCTCCAGCCAGTTTCAGAGACATTAACCATGTTTAATCTCCAGCGCTCTCTGCTCAGATCCACAGAGAGAGGACACTGATAAAGGTCAATGAGGCGTTTAATAAACTACTGTATATGTATGTCATTTAAAGTTTAGTAAAATACTTTTTCCCGTCACGTGGGAGAGGGTCGGGGGAACCGTCGTGGTTCTGGTTAAAAACAGCAAAACATTAAAACACACAGTCTGATGTTTGCTTCAGCAGTTTCCCATCTCCTCTCTCCTCTGAGCCAATCAGAGGATAGGAGCTCTGAGCTTCCTGCTTCAGAGGACGACCCCTTCAGGTTTGAATGGCCACACGTCGGGCCACATAAACACCTAAATGCTGTTAGCAGGTTGGGAAAGGTTAGAGGAGGTGCTGCTCACCTTTACACTGCAGCCCCTGCCTGAACAGGCCTTTCAGCAGCTTCTTGCAGTGCTGGCAGACGGTGGGTCGGGTGTACGAGTGGATGAGGAAGGTGTGGGGAACTTTGACCTTCGACAACAGGATCTTGTCCAGCTCGATGGGACGTCCGATGTACGACTGGGAGCTGGAGCGGCGCTCTCTGCCGGGGAAGTAATCCAACTGGTTCTTCTGCTGCGAGGACGCAAAGGAAGCAGAGCATCGTGAGACATTACTGATGTTCACGACAGACTCCAGATCAGCGTCGCTTTCCTGATGAAGCTGCAGGTGAACAGTCTGTTCACATGGACCTTTTTCAACCAAGAGCTGAAATCACTGACACAGACATCTCGACTTCCAGCAGCTGGAGGCCGTGTGGGTTCTCAGGGGGAAATCATCTTCATATATTCTGGTCGTAGGTACTTTAGTACTTTATTAAACCTGAGGAACATTCAGGGTTAGCAGGAAAGCTGTTACTAGAAAGTGGTTAAAAGCAGAAACATCCACAGTGGACGACCGGATTGGATCTGCAGGAAGGAAAGAATTACTTTTTAGATTAGATTATATATTAGATTATAGATTAGATTATATATTAGATTAGATTATATATTAGATTATAGATTAGATTATATATTAGATTAGATTATATATTAGATTAGATTATATATTAGATTATAGATTAGATTATATATTAGATTAGATTATATATTAGATTATATTAGATTATAGATTAGATTATATATTAGATTATATATTAGATTATATATTAGATTATAGATTAGATTATATATTAGATTATATTAGATTATAGATTAGATTATATATTAGATTATATATAAGATTGTAGATTGGATTATATATTAGATTATATTAGATGATTGATGTACAGATGCGTCACACCTGTACATCAATCATTTCTTTAACGTTAAAGGGGTTTGAGTGTCATACAGATGGAACCTGATTCTTTGCTTTTAGTTTTTTCTGTTTTGTATTTCTTTCTTTCTTTTATTCTTTCTTTCTTTCTTTCTTTTTTTTGATGTCTGTGCTCTGACTGATCGTTCGTTACTGGTCGTCATCAGTCCATCACTGTTTGAATGGACGTTAAAGTAACAGAACGTTGTTTCGAGCCTCTGACAGATTCACGTTTGTGTGTAGAAGCGGACAGACAGTAAAACAGGCGAGTTCATATTTAAAGTGTCATGTAGTGAGAGTGTGATCATGGACGGACTCACCTCCATGCTCGGACTGACTGGAGACTGAGTGAGAGAGAACAGAAGGACAGAGTTAAACACGGGTTTAAATGTACAATGTAAACACACTAAAATCTGAGATAGATAGATAGATAGATAGATAGATAGATAGATAGATAGATAGATAGATAGATAGATAGATAGATAGATAGATAGATAGATACTTTATCTATCCCTTAGGGGAAATTCATGTGTCCATTAGCTCATTGTTGATAACAGTAAAAACAGTTAATAATAAATAAACATATAAACCCTCCACAATAATTTTTTACCTGCCAAATCAAATCAAATCAAATCAAATCAAAGTGTCCCAAACTGGCAAAAAAAAGAGATTTATTCAATGGTAAATGTGTCACAGTTGTAGTTACAGTTGACAGCCATAGCAACAGTAACTAAGGGGGGCAGGGCTTAGTGAACTGACGACCTGGAGGGCAACAGCCTGGCGATCAGGTGTTGGTATCCCAGACTACTGACCAGTAAAGCATCGTCGGTGTAGTGGGGGGGTGAGGGCTCGGCAGAGAGGGGGCGGCCGATGTTGACCAGCCCCCCCGTCAGGGAGACGTTGGACGGGCGACGCCTCCTCACCCCGCTGCAGTTATTCGGGATCTTAAAGGCACAGCGCTTGTGATAGTTGAGGCCACAGCCTGGACAGAGAGACAAGACAACAGGGACGTCTGAGCTGGACCCGTCTGTCCATCAACAGCTGTTTGTCAACAACAACAACAACAACGTGTGAAGACACATCGGTACCTTCACATTTGAGCCCCTGTCGTACGAGCCCCCACAGCATCTCTCCACAGTGGTCGCAGAAGGCCGGAGCTCGGTACGAGTGGACGAACAGACAGTGCGGACGGATCTGGAAGTCTTCCACTGTGGCCGACGCTGCAGAGGACGAGAAGACGTTTGGGTACAAGTGAACTCAACAGCCGGCCTCTGAGTCAGCTGTAGACCGGGGGACACCGAGAAGAACCAAACCTTTCCTTTATACCACAGTATAAACCGGCTCATGGTTCCTCACATTTTATGTTTCACTTTATTCTTTGTGTTTGTATTTTCTTTGCATTTATCATTCACATGTCGAAGGGAGAGATTGTAAGGACCCACAGATGAAAACGATGTAGAAGTTTATTTATTTAAAGAGTGAAAAACAAAAGTCTTACTGTGGAGCAGAAAGAAACAAGATCCATACAGGTGCGACCGGAAACCCGCAGTCCAAACAACAAAATCCAAAACTCAGGAACAGAGAAGGAAAACTTACAGAAGAACACGAATAAGAAACGTGAACAGAACCACGAGGAGACGCAGGAGACGCTCAGCTGAAACAAACCAGAACAGACGAACTGACAAAGACAAAGCTCAGAGACTAAATACACACCAGGGAGACAAGGCTGATTGAACACAGGTGAAACACATTAGGGCGGGGCAGACAATCAACATGGAGGGAAACACAAGACAGAGACAGGAAGTAGAACCTACATGAGACGCACAAGGGAATTGACTTCAAAATAAAACATGAAGTAATCAAAAGTCCAAAAAAAATACCAAAGGTGATCAAACATAAAATGTCCATCAGGACAAACCCTGCTGCCGAGTCCGACCCTCATTTCACCGCTTTGCTTTTTTCACTGACAAATCAAACTTTGAACTGCTGTTTATTGGCAGCATCACCTACGTATACCTGAAACATAAAATACAATAATATAATTCAAACCGATCAATCAATCAATCTATTTGTGTAGCACTTTTCATACAGGTCAGTGCTTCACAGACGACTGAAGCTAAAAAGAAAAAGGACAGATCGAATAAAACTGACAGTGAGATACAATAAAATAATTAAAAAAGCAGGAACAACATCAGCAAAAAATAATAATAATTGTAATATAATTATTAAAATTATAATAACAATTACATTTATTATAAGAAGTTTTAAAGTTTTGAGACTCAGTCTGAATATTCAATAAAAGACAATGAACATTTTTCAAACTCAAAACATTTAAAACATTAAAAGAAAGATGATGATTCCAGTAAAACAACAATCAGAGCAAACACACCAGAGACCCTGAGACACGATGCGTCACTCTGAAGTCATTTTCCCTGTTGTAAAGTGGCTCAGTGACGAGCAGCTGCTGATCCGGGGCGACTGGGCTCGTGGCCATAGTGGCCATCTGAGCCCAAACATCTGCCAGCTGTTTCCACAAAAACCCAGTTGGGTGCACATGGCAGCACCAAGACACCCCGCTGAGAGACCCACAACACGGAGGAAGGAATCAACTGGCCTGTGTGGAGAGTTCAAAGTGCCTCCGCCACTCAGACTAGTTTCAGGTCACGTCCATGTTTATCCAGACTCATAATAAAATAAAAATTTTGTCATAATTGCTGTGTGAAGCCTTGAGTTATGGCTATAAGACAGGGGTGTCAAACTCAAACACACAGTGGGCCAAAATTTAAAGAAATGGAAAAGTCCAGGGCCGGACTGGTTCAATGTTTATTGAGAACTTGCAATTGAGTTGAATTGAACCTGAAATCCTGCAAAGCATATAACGACATTAATCATAAAATACATTTTAAAAATCAGGTGTATTCACTTTTTATCTGGAGCTTTCCATAGTAATTTCTAATGAAATCATTTCCCCACAGGCCAACAACAGGCGAGAAAAGAATTCATTCTGTAACAGCAAGAACAAAAGTGCAAAAGTGAAACATGCATTAAAGCGCAGTTTGCCACTCTGTGATGCACAGCAGTGACACTTGAACCTGGAACTGACAAAGCTCATAAGACAGTTTGTACCTAAAAACAATAACAACATTAAACAGTCCTCCAGAAAAGACTTGAACTGTCGGTGATTTAATCCTCTGCTGGTGTGACGGTGCTCGTTACATCTTCCTTTCTCAAGGCTTTTCCACACAACGACTCCTGGTGTATGATGCAATGATACGCTGTCAGCTCACCTGCGCCGTTTTCCTCCCGCATCTTCTCCACCAATCCGCTCTTTTGACCGCACATCACCAGCGCTCCATCTGTCGTCAGTCCCACAGGTTTATCCCAAGGCAGCTTCACTTCACTAACACACCTGGATACCTCTTCAAACAGATCTTGTCAGTTGTGCCCTGCATTGATCTTAATCCCAAAAGTTCTTCTGTTACGCACAGACTTGAGTCCACACAGCTGGGCGACATCTGAAGTGTCGCTGCTCTCATCCACAGCTATAGGGAGTACGCCATGAACTCTCTTCCCTTTCCCACCAGCTGTTGCTGTAGATCGGTGGAAAGCTGATTTACACGGTCAGCAACCGTGTTTCTGCTCAGGCTCACATTTGAAAACACTTGTCTTTTATCTGGACACAAGACGTCGCACACTTTCATCATGCAGTTTTTGAAAGATTCTCCCTCGGTAAAGGGCCGGGCTGATTTTGCGACCTCTGCTGCCACAATAAAACTCGCCTTTACAACAGCCTCGCTTTGGGATTTGGCTTTTGTGAACAGCCTGTTCTCTTCTACCTTCTGCTGCCTTTGTTTCATGTCCAGATGTTTGTACCTGTCTTGGTGTTTTGTTTCATAGTGTCTTATTACGTTATATTCTTTCATTACAGCCACGCCGTCTCTGCACACAAGACAGACAGCTTTGCCTTTTATATCTGTGAACATATACTCTGCCTCCCACCTGCCTTGGTCCACCTTTCGTTTAGCCATTTTTGGGGAGAGTAGCAGCTGACAGTTGCCCACAGGTGCTCCACAAGGACTCGCGCTCGCGGGCTCTCGAATGACGCGCGAACGCGCTGGCAGTGCATTGTGGGATTTGTAGTGTATTAGCGGCGCGTGCGGGCCAGCTCTAATAGTGATTAGATATTATCATGCGGGCCAGAGATAATTACATCGCGGGCCGGACTTGGCCCGCGGGCCTTGAGTTTGACATATGTGCTATAAGGTGTTAAGTGAGGTCACACTGGCCTTGACCTTTGACCTTTCACCACCAAAATCTAATCAGTTCATTCGTGCATCCCAGTGAATGTTTGTGTCAAATTTGAAGGAGTTCCGTCGAGGCGTTAGCGAAATATTGTGTCCACGAGAAGGAGTCCTGAAAAGAAAATGGCTGCCGCTCTGACTGTTGCCGGGCGGAGAAATGATAAAAGAGAGAATCCAGATGTGCTTTCAGGACCAGAGCGGACGCACACAGGTGTTTTCACTCACAGAGCCTGATTGGACCTGTTCTCAGGACGGAGTGGGCGTGCGGAGACTGTGCTTGATTATCATTTCTCCTCGCTCTCTCTCAGCGCTGCACCTGTTGAGGCGGGAAAATGCGCGGCTTTGTCTTTCTGATTGAGACATTGTGACGGCGCTCTGGCTCGCTCGCCGTGGTCTGCAGGTTTGTGTCTCGCCCTGAGCTGCTTGTGTTTGTGTGTCCCCTCAGCTCCTGGTAGGTGGAGATGAACTGGGTGCACCCCCACATCTGCTCACTCTCTGGCTCTTACGCCATGTTTTATTTTTATTCCTCGGCGACGGTCACAGCGGCCGCCATTTTTGTTTTCAAGTGATTTTACATCCGTCTCATTCTCGTGGACTTGATATCACAGTAACACCTTACCTGAACTTCTTCAAATTTGGCACAAACCTTCACTTTCAAAGACGAACTGATTCAATTTTGGAGGTCAAAGGTCAAAGGTCAAAGTCACAGTGAACTCACTTCTGACACACTGTGACCTGATTTTTTGGCCATAAATCACAAATTCATTCACTAACTATGACAGTAAAAATGTAACTCCTTTTTTTATCCCAAAGGTCAAAGGTCAACTTCACTGTGACATCATAATGTTCTGCAAAAACACTTCTGGTCATTATTCACCACTGTAACTCAGGAAGGAGAGACTGTGTTTCCTGTGACCGGCTGATTGGTGGAGGAGACGGCCAGGTGTGAGTCACACACTGACCTTCACACATTTATCACACACTGGTTGTAATTTCTATTGTTTGTATTTGTAGCAGCAGGACGGTGTGTGTACAGCTGAGTCTAAATAAACAACAGTGTGTGTGTTCACGGTGATGAAGGAGCACGTCACCCACGGCAACAGTGGTGTGTTTTAACAGCTTCAGGAAACAACAACGCTCTGCGGCTCAGAGGAAGAAGATACATCGAGCTTTGATTCGCACACAATAACAGTTAATAAGAGACATTCAGTGCTGCTTTCAGGGAAATACAGAACATCAGAGTTTTCCTTCAACTCGCCAGAGAGAGAGAGAGAGAGAGAGAGAGAGAGAGAGAGGAGAGGGCGGGAGATAAACACGACAACAGAGAGAGGGAGTAATGAATGGGTTGTTAGGGGTATTTTGTAAATGTTTGGGAGGTATGAGAGGCTCTTAGCGGGTGCAGATGGACTGAGTGTTTGTTTGGTTGGCCAGCAGGCTTGGCAAGGCATGATGGGTAGTTTGGGATATGGTTTTCGCTCCATTTCGCTATTTTTCTCTCTCTCTCTGCGTGTTATATCTGAATCTCTCTCGCTTTTTCATTTTCTCTCTCTCTCTCACACACACACACACTCTCTCTCTCTCTCTCTCTCTCTCTCGCCCCTGTGCTGTGGTCCTCCAGCAGAATACGGCTCTGATTAGACATTCTGCTGCAGGAAATTACCTCCATTTATTCAAATTATTGTTTATGCCTTTTGTTTGGAGGGCCAACATACGTTTGGAAGTCTGAACAAGCTCCCGAACTGTTATTATATGCTTCAGAAAATGACTTGTGTGTTGTATGTATGTGTGTGTGTGTGTGTGTGTGTGTGTGTGTGTGTGTGTGTGTGAGGGTTTCCTAGGTAGTCCTTGTCTGAGTATAAATGCCTGTGTTTATGTGTGTGTTCTCTGTGGTGGAATTAGGAGCATTAAGAAGCACTCGCTGCTAGCTTGTTAACCCACAACCAGAAAACAAACACGGCGGGTGGAGAAACTGTAAACCAGCGGCCGGGTGAGACGCGCTAATAATCACATCCATGTTTCAGCTGTTCAGCCCAATAAGTACGTGACTGAACTTTTAATCGTGGGGAATAATCTACGAGTCATCGAGCGAGAAGAGTCTCAGGACGACATCCGTTAAAAGCGGCATTAATTACCCTGAACGACGGACTTTGGCTGACTTGAAGTGTGAGAGGGAAAGCTGAGTTGTGAAATCCCATCATCCTCTGGGTTTACTGTGGATTGTAAACAACCTTCATCAACGCGCACGCTGATTTAAATAACAACAAAAAGACAGGAGGAAACAACAGAGTTTGTTAACTAGCTCCCTGGGTGAAATCACAGCCAATAAAACCTGTGTGGCTGAGTATTTCAGGACTCATCAACATGTTTGTTTTTTTTTTTTTTTTTTTTACAGGTCGTTTGTGACCAATCAGCTCGCTTGGCTGGAGCTGCCTGTTACACCATACAAGGTTAATTTCCTGTTTGTTTCCTCCACACTTGGAGCTGTCACTGAGACTGGCAGAGAGCCGGTAACAAAAGTGTTTTTAACTGAGTGTCAGCATCCTGACGGGGGGGGGGGGGAGGAGGAGGAGGAGGAGGAGGAGGAGGAGGAGGGGGAGGAGGAGGAGGGGGAAAGGTAGAGGAGGAGGAGGGAGGAGGAGGAGGAGGAGAAGGGGAAAGCATTAGTGAACGATGGTGGGAGATTGTAAATGATCTGTAAAATAACGAGCAGGAAGAAGAGGAAAAGAAGGAGAAGAAAACAGATGGGGGGTAAATCAGGTGGTCGATGGATAGAAGGAATACAGAAAAAGAAGAGGAAGTAAACAAACACAAAGAGGAAGGAAAACTGTTCTCATTCCCAGTTTGGCCAATAGAGATGAACCAGATGAAAAAGTGTTTTTTGCAGATTTCAGGTAAAAACACTGAGAGAAACCAAATCCTGCAAGGTTTGGATGGTGGGTCCAGGTGGGCGGGGCTTGGTGACTGCTTTGTTGTGACATCACAAAGTTCCAGAAGTCCTGACGGCTGGTTTTAAGGCTCAGTTTCTGAATACAGGCTGTGTGCATTTCTCTGTGGACTGAGGCTTTGATACTTTCACAGTATTAATATAGAAGCTAGAGCTGATCTATAATCACACTACACATGGACACACACCTTCACACTGGACGAGCTGTAAGAGAATTACACTTAATTTTTAGTCTTCCTGAGAAAATTTAGCAAATCTCAGCTGTTAGCTCGGTGAGAACATTTTAATTACTGATTGGAACAAAAATATATAAATTAGATACAAGTTGTCTTAAACCAGAATTTACTTCACTGTATACACACAGAGAGGAAAAGAAAAAAAGTGTGAAAATGCAAACATCACCATTAAAACACACACACACACACACACACACACACACACACACACACACACTGTAGTGGGTGGTGACAGAGCGGCAGGAAATTGGGAAGCAGCAGTTGTCAGGCCGTTAGCGTAGCGTGGTGTGAACACCTGAGTCCTGAGCTGGACAGCAGCCAGACAGACGAGTCTGACGGAGACGACATCAGACTGAGACAGAGAACTGTTGTTGTCGCATCTGGACAGTTTTACCCAGAATCCTCCTGTGTCTTGAGGTGAGATTTATTGACAATAAAAGAAACACTTACTGTTGCCAGAGTAGAAAGAAAAGTGGAGGCGACAAAAGAGACAAGAGTGATGAGGTTTATGGTGTTAACAAGTGTGTGTGTGTGTGTGTGTGTGTGTGTGTGTGTGTATGTGTGTGTGTGTGTGTGTGTGTGTGTGTGTGTGTATGTGTGTGTGTGGGTAAAAGAGAGCATCAACCACGAGGAAAGTGAGACATCTACAGAAACACAAACACACACACACACACACACACACACACATACACACACACACACACACACACACACACACACATCCATACAGTGAGGTGAAGTCTGACCCACTGAGCATTTGACACCTTTACAGGATCAACTACGCGACTCCCCACAGCTCAGACACAAACACACAAACACACAAACACACAAACACACAAACACACAAACACACGACCGAACTCTGAATCTAACACTGATTTTACACTTGATTTTAGTTCCTTTTTGTGTCAGTGTGTGATCAGGCAGAGTCTCAGACTGGATCCATGTCTCAAGGGGAGTTGGGCTGATCTCAGTATATGTGGGCTCAATGTGACAACACATAATTATATGAATGTAAATAATACATTATAATTCATGAATCATATAAATTAAAGCTACCAGGAGAGCGAGATCTTGCAGCTGTAGGTTGTACCGGTGCTGGTCAAACTGGCCCCATTAAAAGGAGCTGAATTAGCTATTAGCACTTCCTGTTTGCAGTGTACACATGGATGTACAGACAACTGTCTCTAGATCACTGTGATACTGAAGGAAACTTCAACATACAAGTTCTGTAGCACTTTATTCTGGAGGGACATCAGAGATGATGATATCCTCAGGAAGTGATGTCACACTGAATCATCAATATGTGTTTCATGTCTGTGTGTTCAGGTGTGACTGAGTAATGACTCCCCCCCCCAGCCCCTCCCCCCACTGTCACCACCTCTCACCTGACAGCACGGCCTCCACCAGGTCTCCCTCCTGGATCTGAGAGGCGGAACGCAGCAGCTGCAGCACGTTCTCCGACGTGTGGTCATGGCGAAACAGCAGGATCTTCTCGTACATCCCGTAGAAGCCGCACTCTGGTAACTGAGACACACAGAGAGCAGAGGACTGAACGGGTCTGAGCGTGGGACGACAGACACAACTCAACATTTTTCATTTTTTAATCTTTTAATGATTTGTTTGAAAACTGTTTCCACTTGGAATAAGGGAGGCGCCTTATTCTCTCTGCAACATCAGTCAGCGATAAAGGAAAGGCTGAACTGTTATTTGTTCCATAAAGCTTCATAAACCTGCTGTTGCACTTTGAGTGAAGGTTAAACAGACGTGATCTACTGTGTCAGTTCCCAGACCTTAAGTTACCCAGCTGCTGGCTGTAACTCCACGGTTAGACATGAGAGTCGTCAGAGCAGGAACAACTGAACCTACAATACAACGACAAAC
Organism: Seriola aureovittata; assembly: GCF_021018895.1. NCBI lineage: Eukaryota > Metazoa > Chordata > Actinopteri > Carangiformes > Carangidae > Seriola > Seriola aureovittata. The sequence continues at coordinate 1,011,814 of NC_079376.1, read as the reverse complement.
CAAAGTGAAAAGTGGAAAAAGGTGTTTTTATTAAATAACAAAAAGGGAAACTTACAAAACAGAGATCCAAAAAAAACAGGTAGGAACAACAAAACAGAAAACTGGGAACACTGGGAACACTGGGAACACTGGGAACACTGGAACACTGGGAACACTGGGAACACTGGGAACACTGGGGACAATGGGAACAATGGGGACACTGGGGACACTGGGAACACTGGGGACACTGGAACACTGGAACACTGGGGACACTGGAACACTGGGGACACTGGAACACTGGGGACAATGGGAACACTGGGGACACTGGGGACACTGGGAACACTGGGGACACTGGAACACTGGAACACTGGGGACACTGGAACACTGGGGACACTGGGGACACTGGAACACTGGGAGCACTGGGAGCACTGGGAGCACTGGGGACACTGGAACACTGGGGACACTGGAACACTGGGGACACTGGAACACTGGGGACAATGGGAACACTGGGGACACTGGGAACACTGGGGACACTGGAACACTGGAACACTGGGGACACTGGGGACACTGGGAACACTGGGGACAATGGGAACACTGGGGACACTGGGAACACTGGGGACACTGGAACACTGGAACACTGGGGACACTGGGGACACTGGGAACACTGGGGACACTGGAACACTGGGGACACTGGGAACACTGGGGACACTGGAACACTGGGGACACTGGAACACTGGGGACAATGGGAACACTGGGGACACTGGGAACACTGGGGACACTGGAACACTGGAACACTGGGGACACTGGAACACTGGGGACACTGGAACACTGGGGACAATGGGAACACTGGGAGCACTGGGAACACTGGGGACAATGGGAACAATGGGGACACTGGGAACACTGGGGACACTGGAACACTGGAACACTGGGGACACTGGAACACTGGGGACACTGGAACACTGGGGACAATGGGAACACTGGGGACACTGGGGACACTGGGAACACTGGGGACACTAGGAAAAGATGGTGATTCCGGTTAAAATAATTACGTCCTTAACATTACACGGCCTTTGTTGTCATGGTTACAACATAAACAGCTGGTTTCACGCGGGAATCGAACACACGGCTCTCCTGTGTCACAGCCATCCATCACCACCTCCCCCTGATGTGGACTCTGTCTCTCTTTACACTATGTCACAGACACTTTCCCCTTCGCTCCTGTCATCATCACTACGACCACTAGATGTCGCCTAGCAACAAAACCTGACTATGATGCCATAGCAACCTGCTGCTCAGACGAGCTGTGGGCTCGTTGCTACAGGCCAGTCTCCCTGTGTCTCATGCAGGTTATATTGTGGAGTGATGCTTTAATGTTCCTTCTCATTATAAACCGTCACTTTGGCGATGCTGCATTTAATTATGTTTAATGAAACAGTTTGAATCTGAGAGACGTGAGTGAAGATCAAGCGGAGACAAAGAGCTTTGATCTTCATCAGATGAATAAATCATTAAATGATCATGAGGAAGAGACAGGGAAGTGGAACAGAACAGAGTGATTCGTGCTCATGTCATGAACTTCATTTAATTATCTGACAGCTCCAGACGGTGATAATCCAATCAAATTAATCCGGTAATGATAAACAGCAGCCTGACAGTCCTATTACATTATCTGGTAATAAATTACATTCACAGGATTTATTACATTTCAGGCTTTTTGTGGTAAATAATCAACGTCTCACAAACGTGACGGAGAAGTCACTTCTGTCGCGGCTGAGACACGAGGATCGAACTGTGATAAAGTTTTAAGACAAAGAAATCCACTTTGACTTAAAGCTGAGCTGTACAGCACACACACACACACACACACACACACACACACACACAGTGGGGTGAAACCACAGGAAGTTAAAGGTGCAGTCCGCTGTCATGTTGAGGATCGATGGTGCACCGCTGAAACGAGCAACACATCGACCAACTGCAGAGCGCTGCTGAGACTGTTATCGACCACACACACACACACACACACACACACACACACACACACACACACACACACACAAACCATCACACACACTTGACAGACAAACACACAGGAACCCGACCCAGGACAGACAGTGAGCTGCCGTATTATTCTGATTCATCCTGTTGTGATGCTGATTTCAGGAAACACAAACTGAAGGATCCTCATGTTCATACACGAGTAACTGCGTCACTCTTTGTCTTTTAGTCATTTAAACACCAAGTGAAAACTGACGTCACATTTACGTCTGTTCCCTAAAACATCTGTTTGTTGCAACAAAAGGTCATGTGACCTTTTTAACATCTGACCAAACAACCTCTCTCCAACCAACCGCACAGGTCGCCCTCTGGTATGACCCGTGGGAGCGTCACCTGAAGTAGTGCTCCTATGTTAGAAGGTGTGGTCGTCATGGTTACGATGATAAAATGCGCGGAGTGTAGAGGCAGCGGCATATCGGACCGTCATCACCATGGTTACAATAATAAACAGTCATCTCTTGGTTAGGATTTGGAAAATGATGATTTGGGTTAAAACAGGTACTTCCTGAGGATTAGACGATCTTTGTTGTCATGGTTACAATAACAACGTGAACGTTAACAGGAAATATTCGGTCAAGTTTAATTTATTCCGCCAACAATAAGTTCACTGGTGATTATTACTGATCATGTGACAAACTTTAATGTACTCCAGTAAACCACTCCACAGACACCCAGTGTTGGGCCCCTGGCTCCTACTGCTCCCCTCACCACTGGCACCAGGTTACCATGACGATTGACTGAACCTGAAATATGGAAACCTGCTGCTTCTGTTTCTACAGCTGAAGAAGAAAGAGAGAGGATGTAAGGGGGGAGAGAGAGGGAGAGAGAGAGACAGACAGACAGAGGGAGAGAGACAGACAGGGAGAGAGAGAGACAGAGAGAGACAGAGAGAGAGAGAGACAGAGAGAGACAGACAGAGGGAGAGACAGAGGAGAGACAGACAGGGAGAGAGAGAGACAGAGAGGGAGAGAGAGAGAGACAGAGAGAGACAGACAGAGGGAGAGACAGAGAGAGAGAGAGAGACAGAGAGACAGACAGAGGGAGAGACAGAGAGAGAGAGGGAGACAGAGAGACAGACAGAGAGAGAGACAGAGAGAGAGAGAGAGAGAGAGAGACAGACAGAGGGAGAGACAGAGAGAGAGAGGGAAACTAAAGAAAGTGAACATGACGTTCTCACTCATTAGACCTTCACTCTCTCTCTGTCATTGTTTGTCTGTCAGTGATAGTCTCTCGCCCCTCTTCCTCTCTAGTTACCTTGTAACCTCTCTGCAGCACTTCATAGGTACATCTTTATTTGTGTGTGTGTGTGTGTGTGTGTGTGTGTGTGTGTGTGTGTGTGTGTGGTGTCACCATAGCAGCAGTGCCGCTCTTGTTGTCATGGCAGCAAGAACTCAAGGCTGATTCCTCTCCTTCCTTCTCCTCCATCTCTTTCTTTATTCACTTCTCTTCAGTTCAGTGTCTTTCTGTACTGAACATATTGTCCACTGTGTTTAACCACAGCTCTGCGCCCTGCCCTGCAAGGCATCGTGGGTATTGGAGTCTTTGTACAGCACTTTTCAGAACAGGGCAGAAGCTCAGCTAACTGGTTTTGTTCTATAAATACAAACATGTCAATTTGTTACTGTTGATTCCTCCAAAATAAAATGACATTTCTGATCAAAGTGTGAACTCACTAACTATTGATCGTGTCATGACATCATCTCACACTGACTCTCCTCCGTCCTAATATCACGATAATCACAACACACACGCCCAGAATCAAGTCACATGACTCCTGAAGAGCCCTCAACATTCAGAGTAAAGTAGAGAAGAAAACAGCAGCAGAGATTCTGAACGTCACACTGATAACAACTGCATCCAACTTAGATGAGTCAGTTCCACCTGAGCTCCTCCTGCTCTGACGAGTCCACAGCTGCGTCCCGATTCAGGGGGTCGCATCCCTGCAACGCCTCGACTAGACTGTCCCACTTCAAAGGCTCCTTCAAATACGGCCAAGAGATCCGTCATTTACCTGAGCGATGAGGGTGGATCCTAACATGTCCCATGATTCATTGCACATCGAGAGTCTGAGGATCACACTGTTAAATGTGACTGACGCTACAACTGTTTAAAACCAAGAGACTGAAAACAAGAAGTTTTTGTAAAACTAGAATAACCTCCTCACGGTTGTACGACTCCGTCCAAACACAGAGGTTTCCTTCACAAGCCCAAATCGGCTTTTTTGAGGTCACCATGACCTTGACCTTTGACCTTTGACCACCAAAATCTAATCAGTTCATCTTGAAGTCCTGGTGAAAGTTGCTGCCAAATCTGAAGAAGTTTCCTCAAAGTGTTACGGAGATATTACGTTCACACAGACAAAACCGCATTTTGTGAGGTCACCTTGACCTTTGACCTTTGACCACCAAAGTCTGGAGCTGTGAGGTTTTCACGTGACGAATGCAGTGATGTACTGAACACCTAATGGGGATGAGAGAAGGCCGTCGCCATGACGACAGGACATGCTGCATGATGCCATTTATAAAGGTGTGTGTGCGTGTTTCTATGTGACGTGGTCGTGTGTTTTATTCTACAGTCACATCAAAAGACAGATATATCTGTGTGTGTGTGTGTGTTTGTGTGTGTGTGTGTGTCTGTGTGTGTTTGTGTGTGTGTGTGTGACTGTGTGTGTATGTGTGTGTCTGTGTGTCTGTGTGTGTGTATGTGTATGTGTGTGTGTGTCTGTGTGTGTGTGTGACTGTGTGTGCATGTGTGTGACTGTGTGTGCATGTGTGTGTCTGTGTGTGTGTGTGTGTGTGTGTGTGTAATGAGCTTCTTATGAAGTATAAACCTGAGACTGAGCGAGAGACACTAACATACAACTGAAAAGAGAGAGAGAGGTTACTTGACAATAGGCTCTGATGAAAGGAGTCACAGACCTGATGAATATTCACACACACACACACACACACACTCACACACACACACACACACACACACACACACACACAGACACACACACACTTGCTTGTAGAAACAGATGTAAGGACTGATTGCTGTTGTCGCTGCAGCGCTGCTGTTTGTCTCTGTGTTGATCCACTCGTTCATTCATTTGAATTTAAATGAATATTTTTTGATTTAAATGTGGGACAGTTCACCACACACACTCACATCCGTCACCTCCTGCCATCACTTGAAGACTTGCTCCTGTGTTTGATTGTATTTACCTTCATAAATAAAGTAACTGAGTTATAGCAAGCTGAGTCCTTAACACGTCATATAAACCTGGTTTCCTCAAATAACAGTGAGTCCGTGGTTCGACTCCTGACCGGTCAGACCTGCCTGTCTTCACTACGTCGTTAAATAAACACATAAAACAGCCAAAAATAGAATTTAAAAAAAGAATGATAATTTCTTTGCCGTGTGTACACACAATCGAGTTTTTGACCTTTAGATGTGAGCATGTGCAGGACGACTTTAAGACGGAGTCTGCATGAAACGAGAACACTGCATCTTCATATTCAAAATGATTTAAAGGTGTGTGTCCATGTGTAGTGTGATTATAGATCAGCTCTAGCTTCTATATTAATACTGTGAAAGTATCAAAGCCTCAGTCCACAGAGAAATGCACACAGCCTGTATTCAGAAACTGAGCCTTAAAACCAGCCGTCAGGACTTCTGGAACTTTGTGATGTCACAACAAAGCAGTCACCAAGCCCCGCCCACCTGGACCCACCATCCAAACCTTGCAGGATTTGGTTTCTCTGAGTGTTTTTACCTGAAATCTGCTGTATTTTTATTGGATCACTCAGAAAACAGTCAGCCAATCAGAAGAGAGGCTCAGAGCCTCCTCTCTTCTGATTGGCTCACCGACCTGTTGTTACTAGAGCTGCAGAGAGAAGCCTGAGAGAGGAGATGTAAAACTACACTGAGATGGTTTTTATATCTTCTGATGGATCAACACTTCAAAATGAAATAAAACTGATGTGAGACACCGAGAGAGAAACCAAATAACTCAGTTTCTGACAATCTGTAAAATTCAGAAACCTGATGTAACACAGGAAATAGAATAAAAAAATGTTTTTATTGTCATTGCATTTAAAAAAAAAGGAGGTGGGACTGGTATAAAAACAAATGGAAACAATAAAGTGCCAGTCTACAGCAGTCATTGCACATTCCATTAACTGAGATTAGACAGCATCTTGCATCACCACTGCTACAGTTGGTCAGGTGGGTGGGGGGTTATCAGTGACCAGCTGCAGATATACGCAGCTTTGACACTAACCAGGTTCAGTGCATCTAAACACTGATTTCCTGTGTGCACGCAAACGTACGTCTTCACACCTTCACTGCTCCAAACTAAACCCAAGATGTTTTTCTCTTCTCAGAGTTTTCAGACAAAACTGAACCGACAACGTCACCAGAACGATTCTGTTAAAGGAGGGAAAGACACAAGAGAGAGAGAGAGAGGGAGAGAGGGAGGGAAAGAGAGAGAGAGAGGGAGGGAAAGAGAGAGGGGGAAGAGAGAGGTGAAGAGAAAGACGAATAAAGAGACATGAATGGATGAAAAAAGTGAAGATGAAAGAGAGAGAACATGGAGAGAGAACACACACACATCTGCTTCATTCAATGTGTGTGTGTGTGTGTGTCTCATAATGGCCCTCAGAAGGACACTTCACAGCCGCAATCATCATCAGTTGCTAGGCAACAAGGAGAAACCGCTACCGACAGAAACACAGCACACACAGCTTTATTATTACTGTTAGAGTAGCATAGGTGTGTGTGTGTGTGTGTGTGTGTGTGTGTGTTAGAGATAGAGAGAGAGCTGGTAAGAAAACAGGCATGCTCACTGACTGACAGTGTTGAGGTCATTTCTCAGTGTCTCCTGCTGCACTGGACTGTAACATCATCATCATCATCATCATCATCATCATCGTTCCTGTAAATTAGTCAGGATCCTGATCCGAGTCCATCTTTCTGAACTTTTGTACGAGTGGGATATTTTCGGCGAGCAGTCAAGCTGCTGGCTGAGGTTTGTTCTTCATCAGGCCTCACAGAGACAGGAAGGTGTGAATGGGAGTTGTTTTGTAAATGCCATGTCACTAAGTTCCCACTTTCACTTTGCACTGACGTCTGAAACTCAGACAGCAGCTCCTTCATGAACCTCTGCTCCATCAGCTGCGACGTCCGGCACTGAGCAGAGTCAACTGTGTCACATCAGCTTGTAGAGGTTTCTGTAGAGGTTTTCTGTAGAGGTTTTCTGAAGAGTTTCTGCAGAGTTTTCTGTAGAGTTTCCTGTAGAGTTTTCTCTAGAGTTTTCTGTAGTTTCTGCAGAGTTTTCTGTAGAGTTTCCTGTAGAGTTTCTGTAGAGTTTCTGCAGAGTTTTCTGTAGAGTTTCTGCAGAGTTTTCTGTAGAGTTTCCTGTAGAGTTTCTGTAGAGTTTCTGTAGAGTTTTCTCTAGAGTTTTCTGTAGTTTCTGTAGAGTTTCTGCAGAGTTTTCTGTAGAGTTTCTGCAGAGTTTTCTGTAGAGTTTCTGTAGAGTTTCTGTAGAGTTTTCTCTAGAGTTTTCTGTAGTTTCTGTAGAGTTTCTTTAGAGTTTTCTGTAGTTTCTGTGGAGTTTCTGTAGAGGTTTCTGTAGAGTTTTCTGTAGAGTTTCTGTAGAGTTTCTGTAGAGTTTTCTGTAGAGTAGAGTTTCTGTAGAGTTTCTGTAGAGTTTCTGTAGAGTTTTCTGTAGAGTTTCTGTAGAGTTTTCTGTAGTTTCTGTAGAGTCTCTGTAGAGTTTTCTGTAGAGTTTCTGTAGAGTTTTCTGTAGTTTCTGTAGAGTTTCTGTAGAGTTTTCTGTAGAGTTTCTGCAGAGTTTTCTGTAGAGTTTCTGTAGAGTTTCCTGTAGAGTTTCTGTAGAGTTTTCTGTAGAGTTTCTGTAGAGTTTTCTGCAGAGTTTCTGTAGAGTTTTCTGTAGAGTTTCTGTAGAGTTTTCTGTAGAGTTTTCTGTAGAGTTTCTGTAGTTTCTGTAGAGTTTCTGTAGAATTTTCTGTAGAGTTTCTGTAGAGTTTTCTGTAGTTTCTGTAGAGTTTCTGTAGAGTTTTCTGTAGAGTTTTCTGCAGAGTTTTCTGTAGAGTTTCTGTAGAGTTTTTCTGTAGAGTTTCCTATAGAGTTTCCTGTAGAGTTTCTGTGGAGTTTTCTCTAGAGTTTCTGTAGTTTTCTCTAGAGTTTCTGTAGAGTTTTCTGTAGAGTTTCTGTAGTTTCTGTAGTTTCTGTAGTTTCTGCAAAGTTTCTGTAGAGTTTTCTGTAGAGTAGAGTTTCTGTAGAGTTTTCATGTAGAGTTTTCTATAGAGTTTCTGTAGAGTTTTCTGTAGATTCTGCAGAATTTCTGTAGAGTTTTTGTAGAGTTTTCTGTAGAGTTTTTGTAGAGTTTTCTGTAGATTCTGCAGAGTTTCTGTAGAGTTTTCTGTGGAGTTTTTGTAGAGTTTTCTGTAGAGTTTTTGTTGAGTTTTCTGTAGAGTTTTTGTAGAGTTTTCATAGAGTTTTCTGTAGAGTTTTTGTAGAGTTTTCTGTAGAGTTTTCTGTAGAGTTTCTGTAAAGTAGAGTTTTCTGCAGAGTTTCTGTAGAGTTTTCTGTAGAGTTTTTGTTGAGTTTTCTGTAGAGTTTTCTGTAGAGTTTTTGTAGAGTTTTCTGTAGAGTTTTCTGTAGAGTTTTTGTAGAGTTTTCTGTAGAGTTTTTGTAGAGTTTTCTGTAGAGTTTCTGTAAAGTAGAGTTTCTGTAGAGGTTTCTGTAGAGTTTCTCTAGAGTTTCTGTAGAGTTTTCTCTAGAGTTTCTGTAAAGTAGAGTTTCTGTAGAGGTTTCTGTAGAGTTTCTGTAAAGTAGAGTTTCTCTAGAGTTTCTGTAGAGTTTTCTCTAGAGTTTCTGTAAAGTAGAGTTTCTGTAGAGGTTTCTGTAGAGGTTTCTGTAGAGTTTCTCTAGAGTTTCTGTAAAGTAGAGTTTCTGTAGAGTTTTCTGTAGAGTTTCCTGTAGAGTTTCTCTAGAGTTTCTGTAGAGTCACGGTGTGATCTGGTAAACTGAAACGTTCTCCAGTATCCACTGAGATGAGCCCAGGAAACAGAGAGTCAGGCTGAGAGACGGCGGGGCCTGTCGGTGAGTTCACACAGATGTGACCTCTATCACAACAGCTGGAAGGCCGGTTAAACAAAACAATAAAATCAAAATTTAAAATAAGTTCCTTCATCGTCTGATTTTATTCTGTTTCACTCACATTTCACTGACTCTGTTCTTCTTTAGAACAACAGACCAAACACACAACATGAAAACACCTGTGGCCGTCAGGGTGAGAAAACACACACTGTTCCTTTAATGCATCAGTGTTTAAAACTGAAAACTTGTAAACTGCTCAGGCTCAGTGTGAGAACTCGTGCCGGACTCAGAGGGTCTGATCTGGACTTGGTTTTCACTCTGGTTACCTTCTGGTCCACAATGGAACACGCCATCCGGTAGACTGAAACGTTCTCCAGCATCCACTGAGATGAGCCCTGACAAAGTTGAGCTGAAAATCATCCCATAATAGGAAATCACCAAAGTCACCATCGTCCAGACCAGTGGAGTTTTCTGATCCAAGCCTCAAAAGTCAAATCAAACAAACATTTGACTGGAAGACATAAAGGAGAGGTCTCACTCTGCTAGAGTTGTTGGGACTAAAGGAACATTCATGTCAGGGTTGAGGTACTAAGGACACAACTGCAGACTCTCACACAGGGTATACAACAAAGGAGAAAACACAATGTCCAGACAGGGGAAGCAAAACATCCAAAATCTCAGATCAAACAGATCAGCTGCAGGAGACACTGGAGAGGACAGAGGACGGACAGAGACTGAGGGAAAGGCACAGACTTCAGTACACAAGGGAGGCGGGGCTGATTGGACACAGCTGACACACATTAGGGCGGGGCAGACGATCACAACGGCGGGAAACTGGACAAAGACAGGAAGTAAAACAACCAGGAGACACACAAGGGAAGTAAATACAAAATAAAGCAAAAACTCAAATGTAAAATGTAAAGTTAAAGAGTGGAGCTTCTTCCGTCACATAAGATCTTTGGCTGAGTACAGACACCTGCTGCCAGACAATCGGATCAGATCAGAAAAGTTTGGTTTTATAAAAACCGTTAAAGAACATTTATTAAAAAAAGAAAAGCCATTTAAGATAAACCTGTTTTAACACACACACACACACACACACACACACACACACACACACCTTCTCTTGTTAATCAGTTCATTTGGTGCCATTTGAAGTGTTAAGTGTTGCATGTTGTGAGCGATGTCACACAGGTGTGGCGTGTGAACAGGTGTCGACGCAGTGACCCGCTGCACTTTATATTCCTCTATAGAATAATACAAACAGCCTGTGTGTGTGTGTGTCGCACACTGTGAAGCTGTTAGCATCCTGGTTCTCAGGTTTCAGGTGCGTGTTTGTGTGTGTGTGTGGTGTGTGTGTGTGTGTGTGTGTGTGTGTGTGTGTGTCACGTTCAGGTGTAACAGTCTCACTGAGGGGAAGTTAGGTGATTTTCACCTGAAATGAGATGATTAGTGAATCTGAATGGTAGATAATGGACACGTCACAGTGTGTGAGTGTGTGTGTGTGTGTGTGTGTGTGTGTGTGTGTGTGTGTGTGTGTGAGAGAGAGAGAGAGAGAGAGAGAGAGAGAGAGACTGGGTTTGTGAGAAACTCAACGTATTTTCTACTTTTCGTTGTGATTTGGCGTCACCAGATCTCTCCACTGATGCCGAGCTCTGACCGAAGTGTCGTTGAATGACACGTGAAAAGGCTAAAACATGTCAACACACAAGCTGATTAAATTTTGGTGATCAAAGGTCGAAGGTCACGGTGACCTCGCAAGACACGGCTTCAGTCTCCTGAATGTGATATCTCAAGACCAGCTTCAGGGAATTTCTTCAGATTTGGCTCAAATATTCATTTGGAATCAAAGATCAACTGATTCAATTTTGGTGGGAAAAGGTCAAAGGTCACCAGTTGGAGTCGGAGTGCACTAGTTTCCCTTTCTGTATAGAATTTAAGGAGGAGGGCCGACAGAAGGAACTCTGTTCTACACACACACACACACACACACACACACAAGCTCGATCAGCTGATACAGTCACATGACGACAACCCAACCATCTGCATGACAACCACTTCAACATTTGAACATTCCCAACCTTTTCCACCTCATGAGTCAGATCCAACCCCGTCACCATGCGGAGGCCAAACAGGAAGGAGGAGCGATCACCTGTCCTACACCACCTTCCTCTCCACTCGCTTTGCTTTCACTCTTCCTGTTTCTAACCAGAGATCCTTTTGATGCTCCAGGTTTTTGCCGCGAGTGTGATCGTTGAGTCCGTGATCGGACTGAGATAGGAACAAGTGTACGATGTAGTTCCTATCATTGGCTGATCATAGTGATTGACCTTAATATTAAAAAAAAACTATGAAATGAGTTTTAAAACATCATTTCTTTTTAAAAATTTAAAAACATTATATTTTAATTTATTTTATATATAATTACTAATTAATCTTTTCACCAAAATTGTTCTCTTTTGTAATTGATTTGTCGGCCCACGTGTAATACCATCACGGACCAGCAGGGTTACGATTTTGTTTTTTTTGTTAAGCAACTACTTTCAAGATCAAAACTGAATTTTCAACAATGACTTAAAATTAATAATAAATAAATGAAGTGTATATTTGATAGATAAAGTAAATATCTATCTATCTACCCACTGACATAGCAGAGATAGATAATCAATA
>NC_079376.1:992500-995000 GCF_021018895.1 Seriola aureovittata | reverse complement strand
ACTCACCTCATCTACATCCACCAATCAGCCACAGGGAAACATGGTCACAGTCTTTTCTCCCTGAGTTTCAGTGTTGAATAATGACCAGAGGTTTTGATGTCAAAAAACATGTGAAATTTTGTCATAATTGCGGTGGTTTGTGATTTGTGATGTGACACTGACCTTGACCTTTGACCGTTGACCATCAAAGTCTAATCAGTTTGTCCTTGAGTCCAGGGGAAAGTTCATCAGATCTGCAGCCAATCAGATCTGCCCATGCTAATGAGCTGCCCCACGAGTGTAGGCTCCAGCTGCGACACAGAATGTGGTTGAGTTCGACCTGTTCAGCAGCTCTGTACAGCTGAGTGTGACAACATGACTGACAGCACACAACAATGATCTCGTCTCCTAGCAACAGCAAATGCTTCCTTTGAGCCACGAACGTTCAGTCTTTCGAGGACCTTAACCAGAGAGTTTTAATGGCCTGAAGTCAGCGACACAAAGTGTAAGTGTAACGTTGAGGTAGACGACACCAGAAGTCACGTCCCTCCTCTGAGTGTGTGCGCTGCATCGGGCGGTGGCGAGGCTGTGTGGAGTCTGTGTGGCTGAATCATACTTTGATACGAGGTGAGTCAGCTGTCTGCTTTCAGGAAACGCTCCCACTCCGAGCCCGACCTGCTCAGTGCCCGTCTGCAGAGCACAAATAACTCTACACAGCAGCAACATTAGATCAGACCAGGAAGTGTTTAAAAGCAGGGACTGTGTGATGGTGGAAGATGCAGCTCAAAAGGGGGGGGGGCGGCAAACGGCATCTTTTAAAACAAATACAGTTAATAGACGGATGTGTTTTCTACGGAGGCCCTGAAGCCCAAAGCACTGCCACTAAAGAAAACATCTTCATGACCTGCAAATACTCACAACACAACAGAAGTGTTTCCAGGGGACACTAAAAAGTGACGGACCCGGAGGCTAAGCTAGCAGCTAACATTTTTGCAATAATATCAGAATCATGTGATATTGACATAATAAACCAAACAAACACACCTTTAGCCCATTTACCAACACCGCTAATGGTTAGCTGATTAGCTGTCTTCATAACTCAGGAAGTACGCCCGGCCCGGGTCCGTTACTTTATAATGTCCACTGGAAACACTTGTGTTGTGTTGTGAGTGTTTGCAGCTCATGTGTCAAACTGATGAAGATGTTTTCTTAAGTTTCAGAGCGTTGAGCTCTCAGGGCCACCGTAGTTTTTGCTCATCGGACGCGACGCTAACCACTGCTGATGTGGTCTTCTTCTCTGGTTGCTCGGAAGCTCTGGGGCAGCATCCGTCATGTGGTTTCACATAGCGAGCTGAATCACGAATCTGTGACACGACCGACGCTCCCGGCCCGACGTCTGAATTACAAACACAAATCTTCATCACTGTGCGTGTGTGTGTGACTACAGGTCAGACAATAAACGAACCTGTTGCCATGGAGATGCCTGTAATAACACCAGGGTTTGTGTGTGTGTGTGACTGAATTGGTCCATGTTACTGGATCATGAGCAGCCAATTGGCTGATTGATGAGCCTCATTTGGCTCTGTGAATTGAACCGTTCTGTGAATATTAGGAGTCGGTTCTTTGTTGAAATAAACAGTTGACGGCGCCAATTCTGCCATTAATCCACCACAGAAGAAGATGGGGTCAGTAAAAAGCAGCACATTTATTCATTCTAGTCTGTTTCCACCTCAGACAAACCTTTTAGTCGGAGGTTTTCTGATGTGCTAATCGGACACAGGTGGATGAAAACCCACCTAACGAGCCAGACCTCATCAACCCACCATCGGGACTGGACCTGCTGGTTCTCCTGTGTCTGTAACAAGGCTGGAGCAGCAACACTGAAGAACCAGAACCTGCAGTTCTTCTTATGACCACTAGAGTGTGGATCCAATCATGTGATCATTCATACTGCTGATAAGACGAGTGGGTCGTCAATGAACTGATCAACCAGTGAAACAACTGGTCTGATGGATCAGCTAATCAAACTGAACAGCTGATCCGCAACTTAAATATGACATCACCAGTCAGTCAGTCAAACAGCTGATTAACCAGTAAGAATTTTAATCAAGCAGCTCGTCAGCAGCCGACCAATCAAATCAAACTGATAAAGAATATGTGGACCGATCAAACAGCTGATCTGCTACTCAAACAGCTGATCAAACAGCTGATCCCCTAAGACAGACGACCAATTAAACAGCGAATCAACACACATTCCGTCAATAAGAAGAGCAGCCAATCAGATGAAGACGCTGAGCCGTCTCCTCTGAAGCTCCTGTGACTGAGAGTGAAGTGTGAACCACACTGACTCTAACAGCTCAGAGCAGAGACAGTCTGGTCTCTCTCAGTCCATCTGTGGGTCCACACACTCTGACGGACCTGAAACCAGAACCAACACATGGACCGAGCGTCACAGCAACGAGCCTCAGACACAGACAGACACAGACAGACACACAGACACAGACAGACACAGACAGACACA
>NC_079376.1:975000-990000 GCF_021018895.1 Seriola aureovittata | reverse complement strand
GACGCGGCGAAGTGCTAAAAAGCCGCCGTCTCTTCCCAGTAAACTTGGTGTCGGTGTTGTATGTTGTTGTGCAAATGTTTTGAGGGGAAGTTTGCCGACGCCGGCGCGCGGCGAGGTACAACAGTAGTCTGAGGGCAGCGGCGGGAGGGGCCTGGGACGCGCCGCAGGAAAGCGAAACGTGTCAGTCTGCAGGTCACAGGTCACGCCTCCCTCATGTTGCAGTTTGTCTTAATTACTTTCACATTCTCTGAAATTGTACCTCGCTTTCACAAAATATTAAAAACACACACAAACACGTGCCGTTGTTCAGACATGTGTGTGTGTGTGTGTGTGTGTGTGTGTGTGTGTGTGTGTGTTTTCTCAGTCGCAGGAAGAATGTTGTGATTGTTTCTCCACGTCGACTCAGCAGCTGCTGCTCGTCCTCCTCACCTCACTCACCTGTTCACAAACATCAAACTTTTCTGGTTCAATCAGCAGAAAAAACACAAACACTGACTACGACTCCCAAGGTGCATTTCACCCACAAACAACCAATCACAGAGCTCCAAACTCTGATGGAGAGCTGAGAAAACAGAACTCACCTCTCAGACTCTGGGTCGGTTCTGGACCAGTTCAGTGTCTGTGTTGCCATGACAACGCGACTGTAAACAAACTGTCTCCTGATAAACATGTTATTTGTTTCCAGCTTTGTCTGATGTGACAGCGCCCTCCGCGGCTCACTGCCGAAACTGCACCCAAGACAGACAGACAGACACACACACACACACACACACACACACACACACACACACACACACACACATTCATGTTGATCTGCTGGACAAAGGCAAACCAGGATAATGTTTGATGATGGCCCCTCATACCGACACATTTTGCAGTGACCACTATAAACGCCCTTAACCCCCCCCCCCCCGTTGCTGCCCCCCTGTTGCTGCCCCCCCCCATGTTGTTGTTGAGTACAACATAGGAAACTCAGACCAGGAAGCTGATGTGTCGGGGCGATTCAGAGCTCGGGTCACGTGAACCTGCGCCATCACCACCATCTTACACCATAAACTATAGAGTGACCTGCTCTGCTGTTGCCATCTTGGCAGTGCTTGACTCCACCCCTAACTCCTGGCTCCTCCAAAAATGGACAAAGAGGTGGAGCTTGTGTGCTATAGAGACCCAAAGTGTTTATGTACCAGGCTGTAAACATGTTTATTTCTGCTGGACATTTTAACATGCAAAAACTGCACATATTATTACTGAGCTGCACCACAGTTCATTTCAGTCTGAACAGTCCCTGAGAACATGAACAAAAATATTATTTAACTCATTCATAAAAAGCAGGACACACATTCACCTCACATCCACTGCAACAGTAAGCTGCTGTAACAAACACACACATTATTATTATTATTATTATTATTATTATTATTGCACTAAGAGTTTTCCTTTAATCACTGCGTGTGTAAACAATAAAAAGCAACTTAATCATAAATTAACAGATTAATTATAATTTAGTTGTCTCATTGATCCAGAGCGACTCACACTGAGCTCAAAAACATAATTTTATTATATTGACGGATGATAAAGGGTGTGACAGTAGGAAAATTTACATCTTAACGTATAACACAAATTGATTTTAAATCCTAAAAAGTGTCACAGCTCTTCATTTCATAATTTTCTCAACATCTCGTTTGTCTCTGCAGCTGCAGCTGATTTGAGGCTGAACGGGATCGACTGGTGCACGGGTTATTTTTAAAGTATATTAACGAGTCTGTAACAAAAGGCCTTCTCGGGAGAAACAGCGTTTTTCTCACGACATATGTTCCACCGCAACACTTTGGAATAAATTACCAAACAATCTTTATTTAATCATCTCTGAGACTGCTGCCTCACCGCGCTGTCTGTGACAGCATTGCGTCTCCACGACGACACTGTAAAAGGTGACAGGAAGTAAAAGTAACATCAGGGGAAATGTACTTTACTGCCTTTACTTTAAATGTATAAATGTAATACTTTTATTTTTATTGATCAAACTGATTCAAATCAATATATACATGAATGCTGAATATAACTTACATCTGTTTAGATTCATATCACAGCTGCTCACTGCAATCATGTGCATAAAAAAATCAAAAGAGAAAAACTAGAACGACCTGCTGCTGCTGGTGTTTCTTGATCTGCTGCTGATTTTATTTCTTATATTATTTTATTTCATTTCATTTGTGTTTTTTCATAAAAACTGTATATTTTACTGCTTTTATGTCCTTGACCTTGTCTTTGATTAATTGTTGCTGTAGATTGTCACCTGTGTTCACCTGATAATAATTCATTAAGCAGGTTGAAGATTATAGTTTTTATTTGCTTTTAACATCCGGCCTGTCACAAAATGTTGATACTGAATCAGTAAAATCTTCTCTGACTGTGTTTCTCATCTGTTAGTTAAACTTTAGTTAAACGCACTCTGTTTTGAAGAGACTTTGTTGGCGTCGTCAGGTTTTGTGGATCCGTCGCTCTCAGACAAACGCTCCTTCAAATGCGTCCTTCTCGTCATCTAACATATCCCACGATTCATTGCACGCCGGTAATGAAAATAATATGTCAGCAAACAACACCAACAGAGACTCTGAGGGTCACACTGTTAAATGTAAGTGTTGGGTTTCAGCTCAGTTCAACAGCTAACGGTACAACTGTTAAAACCAAGAGACTGAAAAAAAAGTATGTGTTGTCAAGGTTGCTAGGCAACAGGGGCCGCACGCAGCAGGTGACGCAAAGGGAAAATACTCCATAGGCCAGGCCATCTCAGTCCAGTTCGGTCCGAACTGCTGCACTACAGGGAAATATTGTACATTTTCCTCCAATACATTTACTGGTACTTTTATTTTGATACATATAAGTGTGTTTTATTGTAACGCCTCTGTACATTAAGAAAAGTAATATCTTAAATGACTTTTACTTGTAACAGTGTTTATACAGTGAGATTCTGCTGCTGTCACTGAAGTAAAGGTCTGAATTCTTCTTCCGTTTCCTTTGAGTGAAAGAAAAGACAAACTTCACAATATGTTTGTGTTTCCACTCACACAACAGGAGTTTAACACTTCACATGCTGGAAAGTTTTCCAGTTTCTGTCTCTAAAACAACTCAACCATCTACACTGCTGCTTCAGAATCACGGCTAATAATTCAATATCACTGTTTCTTCAGAATCACTGCTTCCTCAGAATCAGTGCTAGTGCTTCAGAATCACTGCTTCCTCAGAATCAGTGCTTCTTCAGAATCAGTGCTTCCTCAGAATCAGTGCTAGTGCTTCAGAATCAGTGCTAGTGCTTCAGAATCACTGCTTCCTCAGAATCAGTGCTAGTGCTTCAGAATCAGTGCTAGTGCTTCAGAATCAGTGCTAGTGCTTCAGAATCAGTGCTAGTGCTTCAGAATCAGTGCTTGTGCTTCAGAATCACTGCTTCTTCAGAATCACTGCTTCCTCAGAATCAGTGCTTGTGCTTCAGAATCACTGCTTCTTCAGAATCAGTGCTAGTGCTGCAGAATCAGTGCTAGTGCTTCAGAATCAGTGCTAGTGCTTCAGAATCAGTGCTAGTGCTTCAGAATCAGTGCTTGTGCTTCAGAATCACTGCTTCTTCAGAATCACTGCTTCCTCAGAATCAGTGCTTGTGCTTCAGAATCACTGCTGCTTCAGAATCAGTGCTAGTGCTTCAGAATCAGTGCTAGTGCTTCAGAATCACTGCTGCTTCAGAATCACTGCTTCTTCAGAATCAGTGCTAGTGCTTCAGAATCACTGCTTCCTCAGAATCAGTGCTAGTGCTTCAGAACTGCCACTGCGTTGCCATGTTGGGGATAAAAACTTTATTCCTGACAGGTAGACGTGACGACCTGAGAGCTGCACTTATGGATAAAAGAGAAAGTAAATGATGAGCCGAGGCTACTTGTCTCTCATTATGGAGCTGTAAACTAACTCGACAGGTTTTCATCACAGGATAAAATCTCTTGTGAGACGTGTCACCTTTTGCAGCACCACTTGCATCTTGTTGTTCATCAACATATGTCAAAGGAAATGAAACATGAAAGCTGACAGCTCCTGCACCGCACGGCGGCTGCAGGCGTCGACGCTCGTCAATATTTACATAAGACTCACCAGGGAATCAGCTAGCATGGAGGAGCGGGCGTCATTGTCACCCTGATATTCACAATGATGAGTATGTGTGTGTGTGTGTGTGTGTGTGTGTGTGTGTTTGCGTTTGCATGCCCCTGGGTTAGGGTTAGAAACTGTGTTTGCTGTAATTCAGAAACTTCAGGACTCGTTATTGTTGTTGCCTCCAGTAGAAAATAATTAAGAAGCACAGACAAACAAACACAGCCCCACAACACTGGACTGATCACGACGACACCTCCTGAACACGACTGAAGCATCACAACATGATCTCTGCTTTTCCACACATAATTAAAATGAGCGCAATCAACAATGTGTCATTTCCTTTTTGATTTTCCTTGTGCCAGATTCAAGTCAAAGCTGTAATCCTGATACCTGAACCACCTGAACTGGCTCCTCTCAGTGTGAAGAAGCAGCAGCTGTAAAACAGTGTTAAAGACAGGAGTGATGCCTCCTGTCTGCAGGTCGACTCTTCCACAGGTCTGAGTCTCTCGGTTGCACAGGAACAACCAGCAGAGCAGACTTATTAACAGGAGGTTAATAATCCTTGATATAATTTGGAGCGAGGCCATTTAATGCTGTGAAGGTGATGAGTGACTGACGCAGCATGAAGTACATTACAATAGTCAAGACGTGACAAAATAAAAGCGTGCGCGACCTCATGTCGCTCAGTAGCAGTTGGTAGAAGGAGGAATGATCTGATCTGTCTGAGTTGATAAAAGCAAAACTTCTGGCAGATGTTGATGTTTTTGGTTTTTGAATTATTATCGAATTTTAAAAATCCAAGAATAACGTGATGATAAGAAGATAAGGTAAGTATCAAGTTGTATTCAGATCCAATAAAATACGACTGAACGTCGTCCCTAGCAACCCCTCCCCTCAGAGCGCTTCAGCAGCTCCACAACTGCACCAGCGATTAAACTTTCACATACACAAAGTAAACACATCAATATTAACACAACAGCTCTGCACCCCGCCGCCTGAAGCCCGAGGCCTCAGAGCAGAGCCACAGTCATATAGGCTTCACTCCTCGAACGTAACTCTGCTGATGATCCTGCTGCGATCCGACCTGCTGTGAATCATTTATCAATTTCCAAACAGTCACGCACGCTCCACGTCGTGAGAGTGCACGACCCTGAGGCTCAGGCAGGCGACAGGATGGAGGTGAAGAGTTGTTTTTCAAAATAAAATGGAACTTTGTGTGAAATAACGACACACGAGGAAAAACTATGGGTTTTTACAGAAGAAGTGTTGCCTGCTGCTTTTTTATTTAACTTAATAGATTTTCACTTAACAGCAAAGAACAAGTGGATGTGAGGCTTTAATCAGCCTGTTATGAATGTTAGAGTGATTGTGTTGTGCTTAAGAAACAGACCTCCCACTGGAAACACACACACACACACACACACACACACACACACACACACACATACACATACATACACACACACACACACCACACACACACACACACACACACACACATACACATACATACACACACACACACACACACACACACACACACACACGCGCGCTGTGTGTTTATAGACAAACATTTCAGGAAAACATGATGTAAAATAATCATCTGGAGAAAAAACAAACACTTGTTTTCCATCAAAACATTTCACAAACATATGATTTATGAATGTGCGTGTGCGTGTGTGTGTGTGTGTGTGTGTGTGTGTGTGTGTGTGTGTGTGTGTGTGTGTGAGACCAACACTCGAAGGTTTATTACATTCATACTTTCAATGTAAATTAAAGGATAAATATCAGTGTTATTAAACTGTGGTGTTTCATATCAGCATGTTTATAAATATATTAAAATGTTTATGGAGTCAACGACTTCAGAAATATATCTATACATAGATATAAATGTATATGTCTGAATATATGATATAATAATATATTACAATTTAATAATATAAATATGAAATAAATCACAAAATTGAGACTGAAATTTTGGACTTTTAAATTAGTTTTTTACTGTATTTTATTGCTTTTATGTCCTTGACCTTGTCTTTGATTAACTGTTGCTGTTGATTGCCACCTGTGTTCACCTGTGTTCACCTGTGTTCACCTGTGACCTGTGTATTAATGCTCCTTCAGGAAAATAATTAGGTTGGAGATGAATGTTTTTCTTTAATTTAACATGTCACAAAATGTTGATACTGAATCAGTGAAATGTTCTCTGACAGTGTGGCTCATCTGTTTCCTGTCAGGTTTCGGACCAAGGGACCAAGACTCCAAAATACAACAGCCAGAAACAAAAAACCAAAACATCCAAGACCAAAAGAAACCACTGAAGACTGGAGCGAAACAGGAGAACAACTCAGGAAAACAGGATGAAGTGACGAAGAGGAAGAGGAAGAGGAGCACAGAGAATAAAAAGACACAGTGGCGGCAACAAAGATTGAAGACAGGTGAAACACATCAGGGCGGGGCAGACAGTCATCAGGACAAAGACAGGAAGTGAAAACAACAAGACACACACAAGGAAAGCTACTTCAAAATAAAATAGGAAATGACAATGACCAAACTAATTCAAACTTACCGAAACACAAAGAGTCCTCAAGGCAAAGCATGACACGCCTCATAATACACAATAACAGCTACAGGCAAGACTTAAACATCAAATAATAACATTTAAAATGAGTAGATCTGAGTTACTGTAATTTGTAAATCTGCGCAGAAAAGAAAGTTAAATAAAACTTATTTTGATCATTTATCTAATTGATCAGATTTTTGGTTTTTAATGATCAGGTGTTTTCAACAAGTTTAAATCGTAGAACAAAGTATTTCATGTTGATTCAATAAAGATTATCCAAGTGAGACAGGGGGAGTAACCCACACACACACACACACATGCATGCACGCGCACACGCATACACACACACACACACACACACACACACACGCACACACGCACACACACACACACGCACGCACGCGCACACGCACACGCACACGCACACACACACACACATACAGCCAATTAAAGTTGTTTGTCAGAGAGGGAAAATAATTAAAGATGCCTTGTCACTGCTGTTGATGTTACTGTTTGTTTTGGGATACTGTGTGTGTGTGTGTGTGTGTGTGTGTGTGCGTGTGCGCGTGCGTGCGTGTGTGTGTGTGTGTGTGTGTGTGTGTGTGTGTGTGTGTGTCAGACAGTGATCATTAGCAGGCTGGGAACAAGTTGCAATAGCAGTCCATTATCAACAACACACACACACACACGTGCACACACACACACACACACAACACACACACACACACACACACACACACACACACACACACACACATATACTTAATATTAATGAAGATGATGATGAAGAATATGATGATGACTGTTAAAGGTGATGGAAACATCAACAACAAAGGTAGGAAGGAGCAGAATGAAACCCCCACACATACGGTACATGTGTGTTACCATGGTTACCAACTGATCCTGCATGAACATTGACATCACTTATACACACTGGGAGCAGTGCATGTTCATATCTTATCTCTCATCTCAACTCAATGAATCAACTCAGAGCCAGGCTAGCTGTTTCCCCCCGCTTCCAGTCTTTGTGCTAAGCTAGGCTAACCACACCCTGACAACAGC
This sequence comes from Seriola aureovittata, assembly GCF_021018895.1. Taxonomy (NCBI): domain Eukaryota; kingdom Metazoa; phylum Chordata; class Actinopteri; order Carangiformes; family Carangidae; genus Seriola; species Seriola aureovittata. Next base: position 982,241 of record NC_079376.1, on the reverse strand, counting down.
ACTGCACCTAAAGCGTACAAACAAGTCCTCTAATATGAACTTATAGGTTGTCTGTTCCGGACCTTGGTTGCCATGGTTATAAACAAACAGAGTGTACTGGCAGCGGTGTACCTGACCTCTGTTGTTCACATGGTCAAAACCAAGTTTTGTGAGGTCACCGTGACCTTGACCTTTGATCTTTGACCACCAAAATCGGATCAGTTCATCCTCGAGTCTCGGTGAATGTTTGTGCCAAATTTGAAGATATTCTGTCAAGGTGTTACTGAATGTGACTGTCTTGTCTGTCCACAGGAATGGGACAGACAGATGGACAGACAACCCAAAAACAAAATGGCTGCCTCGGGGGCGGAGCCATAAAAAGCAGCCGCACAACTTTCATGCATTCTCATGCAGATGTACGCAGTGTGATTAAATAACATCCTTTGTTGTGAAGCAGCATGTCTGCAGGATGGAGGTGTGACTTCAGTGCCTCCTAGTGGTGATGTCGAAAACGCACAAACAGTCTCACGCCGGGCGCTTTAAAGATGAGATTAATGAGTAAATATGAAAGGGATGTGGAGGTCAGCTGATTCACCTCGCTGGCGTTTATTAAAGACTTTCTTCCCTCCTCAGACAGAACGTTGAACCTCGGTGAAAACACTCCTCGCTTTCCCTCCACTTGTCATCTTGTTTTGAAAATAAAGCTTCACCCGATGTCGCTTTTCACTGAAATCAACATCCAGTGATTGAACAAATCAGCGAGGAGGCAGGTTAACGCTGAGGCTGAGCGACATCCCATGATGCTGAGCGGTGTGATGAGAAAATATGTTTGTTATGTGGAAGCTGCTGTGAATAAAGAACAGCCTCATTTACAGTGTGTGTGTGTGTGTGTGTGTGTGTGTGTTTTTATTTTACTGATTCACGTGTGTTTAATTTTGTGTGTGAGTGTTTTATGATTGTTTACTCACCTCTGCTCTAATACACACACACACACACACACACACACACACACACACGTTGTTTGTCAGACTGTGTACATATATTACAGCATGTTTGCATGAGGTTCTGCGTGTTTTCTTGCTTGCCAGCGTCTTTGTGTTTGCACGCTGATTACCCACCTCTGTGCCCACAATGCCCATGTTGTTTGTCTGTGTGTGTGTGTGTGTGTGTGTGTGTGTGTGTGTGTGTGTGTGTGTGACTGTTGGTCTGTGTGTAGACCATCAGTCCACAGCCCAACACACACAGTAATAGAGCCCGCTGGGACACAAGCAAGTCTACAGTTGCTAGCTGTAAATTGACCTGTGTGTGTGTGTGTGTGTGTGTGTGTGTGTGTGTGTGTGTGTGTGTGTGTGTGTGTGTGTGTGTGTGTGTGTGTGTGTGTGTATGTGTGTGTGTGTGTCGTGGGGGGGGGCATAGAGAGTGATAATAACTGTTATCTTTCCCAGAGGCCCTTATCGTTTCACACACACACACGAGCCTTTATCCAGAGTAACACAGCAGCAGTAATAATTAGAGCGATTTCAATCCTCCTCAGGTCAGAGGGAGAGTCACTGAAGCAGACAGACACATAATCAGTCTGCAGACCATGTGTTCACAGTGCATGGTCGAACATAGTGTCGTAGTAAATAAAATGTCTGATTAAAGCGGCGCAGAGAGATATCAAAGGGCCAGACCGCTGCTTCTGCACCGAACTACAAACTACAAACTGGAGCTTGAAGGAGCAGCGTTGTTGACATGTTTGTGGTGTGTCGGTGATGAAGTCCAGGATCCAGCTCTGAAAGGTTCCCGTGTGTCACATGAACTGACATGACTTTAAAGGCACAGTCCGTAACTTCTGCCACTCTGAGTCTCTCAATCAAAACGATAACAAGAGACGGTGTTCAGGGACGTCGTGGAGCAGTTGTTGTCTTCGCCGTCAGCGTCTCGGATTCCTTCAGTGTCGGTCGCTCAGGAGCTGGTGATTATAACCAGTGGAAACTACGGTGGCTGACACACCTCCATCAGGAGAAACGAGAATTCAGTGACGCAGATTCAAAAACACACATGAAAATACAAAACAAATACCAGAACAAAAGAAACTGTAACAACAGAAACACATGAACCTCCAAAACAAATGCAGCAGAAACAACGCTGCATGTCCAGACACCGCAGTGGAAGCTCCAGGCCTCTAGGAGGAGCTCCAGGAGCAACACCTGTAGACTGGATATAAGCTAATGCTAATGCTGGCTACCTTTTCTGTTGCTCTTTTATAATTTCGTAAAAACTGCGGCCAAACAAACAGACCGGGTGAATAAGACTGTAGAAACAGAATAAAGCAGTTCCATGTTAAAAATCAGAGATCAGACGTCCAACGACTAAAATCCTTCTTCTGGTTCAAACAGAGTTGAAAACCACCAAAGTGTAAAAAGCGTATCTTAAAAATGTGACTTAAAACTGGATAAAAAATCAATAAAACATTAAAAATTCAAATGAATGTGGAAAAGTTGCATATCATATTATATTGCTGACTTAATCAAGTAATTTTATTCCTTCCAATTAGTTTTTATTGTTTTTAAATGCTGTTTTAAGGTCATTTTAATGTTCTACCTTTAATGTATTTCCATGCCACTATAAAGCACTTTGCGTTTCCTTGTGTCTGAATGGTGCCGTACAAATGAACCTGCCTCTTATTTGATCCAGGTTACATGAATAATTCTATCATTAGGGATTAATGTTTCTACCTCTGAGAAACACTGATGTGATTTGCTTTGCTTGGTGGGACTGTAACAGCTTTTAATCCACACTGTATGTGGTATTAGAAAAGTCTGAAGTTTAACTTTGTGTGTACAACAGCTTTTTATCTCCTGACTGAGCCCATGCAGGGAAGAGCATGAGATGTGCTCTGTGTTTATTTAATTATACTGCCTTGTGTTTTTTAAAGTTGTGGTTCCTCTGTGGTTCAGAGAGTTCAGCAACACGCTGATGTTACACTCAACACACACTGGAGACGAGCAGCCGAGGAACCATCACAGAGCAGCACTGTGTTACTTTGGGAAGAACGTTTATTGAAGAGCTTTTTTTATGTGGAGGGTGTTGGATAAATAAGTTGTGATCATTTTAGCAAAATAAGAAAAAAATAAAATCAAGAGGAAAATAAAAACGATGTGACTTTTATTTTGGTGGGGTGAAGCAGTGAGAACGTCCTCATCCTGTCACAGCTCGTTCAGCCTCATGCAGCTTCAGGTATTTACATGGATTTAGATTCAGTTTGATCAACATTAATCAGAAACAGAAGAATGAGAATAAAATAGTCTGACTCCTCCTCCTCCTGACACCTCACCTTCAAGTTTGTGTGTGTGTGTGTGTGTGTGTGTGTGTGTGTGTGTGTGTGTGTGTGTGTGTGTGTGTGTTTAATTGCAGCAGCTCTCCTCGGTCCACGTCTGCAGGTTGTTGTTTAATTGGTGCTGGAGGCTCAGCTCGTTAACTCTGCTCTCATCTGCCTCCCAAACAGCCTCACACCAATTACTGCTGCTCGCTCTCCCTCTGTCTCTCTCTCCCTCCTTGTCATGTTTTTTTTTCATATTGAAATGTGCTTCACTGCTATGACCATAATTAAAGTGTTCAGTATTTCCAAAGCAACTCAAGTTAACAGTATTACAGTAATAATCTGAAATGCAATAAAAAGTGAGACAACAGATGATATGCAGGAGTTTTACTCACGACTTTGCTGATTTAATCATATTTTTAATCACAATATCATAATTACGCATCGTCACCAGGGAAAATCACACTTACAGAATTAACTGAGGAGAACTCTGATAAAGCTCTGTCATCTGGATTTCGTCAGAGGACACTGTTTAGACAGATGTTGGTATAAAGTCGGAGGTTGGGGCGGTTTGGGGACGGGAGACTGTCCTCCTGTAGAACATGAGCCCATTGGTCGTCTGTGCAGCAGCTTTAACGACCAATCATCGACCTCCGAGGCTGAAACATGAAGCATCAACACTGAAGAACTAAAAGCTGCAGTTCCTCTAACGACCACTAGAGTCTGGCTCCAACAGTGAGTCAGTCCCCACAGACTCCCATGTTAAAATGTCCAACTTTACAGCAGAAATAAACATGTTTACAGCCTGGTACAGAAACTGTTTTGGTCTCTAGAGATAATTTCCTCCATTTATGTGTTAAGTACGCTGAACTTGGGACCACAAGATGCAGACTCAGGACACCCAATAGGATGAGAATCACAGTTTATTTTGTAGAGAACCAGTAAGGGGCGCTGATGGCCAATGTGGATCCAGGCTGTGGAGTTTCCAGAAGGGCAGGTGAAGCAGGTGAAGCAGGTGAAGCAGGTGAAGCGGAGCTGGTTGACGGGAGGAATGGAGCCAGAAAGCAGGACACAGGACGATCTGGCGAGGAGTGGAAGAACGAACCGGTCTTTTATCCTGCAGCAGTGTAGGTGGCTTGATTGTGAGATGAGGAGCAGGTGAGTGATTGCAGCAGGTGTACAGCTTGATTCCAGTTGACCTCCTGGCGCCGCCCCAGCTCCAGACAGACACAGACAAAGACACACCCACAAAAGGAGAAGGGGGAAACACGGAGAAAACACAGGGCCGTGACATTATGTTACTGTAACCATGACAACAAAGGTCCTCTAACCTTAAGGAAGAACTTATTTTAACCCAAACTACGATCTTTTCCTAAACCTAACCAAACCACCACCGTTCCATAAGCTTAGCTGCATGTTTATTATTGTAGCCATGGCAACGGAGGTCAGATACTTACCACTGCAGGGACGCTCTGTGTGCTTATAACCATGGCAACCAACGTCCAGCACAAACAACCTATATGTTCATGTTAGAGGACATGGTTCTATGCTTTGAGTGCAGTGTTATTGTCAGGATGTGGTTAGCCTAGCTTAGCACAAAGACTGGAGGCAGTTTTATCGTTGTTTTATTAAATGTCAAACACATAAAAACAACTAACCAAATTCATATTTTGATTTACAGATGAACAGTGTGTGATTATAATATTAATAACAAAAACACACTAGAATTAAACATCATTCAGAGACAAAACAGAAAAGTTCCTGAGACGAGAATTCATTTTGATTAAGTATATTTACTGTATATATATAGACTAATTGAAAAATATATAAATCTATGAGTGTATACTTTGTATATACATGTATATGAAATTGTATATGTGATGTAAATTTATGCAGGAAATAACACAGTATAATGAAATAGTTATCATATATATCAGTGGAATAACTTTCACTGTCTCTCTTTTTCCTCACAGCCCCTTTGACAGGCATCTAAACAACCTATTACTACTTTGTTACCGTGACAACCCTCTCTCTGTTACGTAGCCCCTCCCCGCTCACTTCCAGCCTCTTTCTACCAATTTGTGACCTTGTTGTTGTTGTTTGTTAGGACGCTGCTGTTGTGCTCTTAAACGCACCATCACACCCACTCAAATAAAAATCTAGTGAGCAAAGGGAGAGCCAATAGGAGATGAGCGTGGGTGTTTGAATGAGGCCTCCGGACTGTTGGTGCTGTTCAACATCAAAACACAACCCAGGTGTTCAGTCGTTTGATTGTAAAAAAAAAACACCTTCCACCTGCCAGCCAATCAGAAACCAGCATTTTCCATGGCCTTGATCTAACTGAAAAGCAAGTCAGTGTCACAGTTTCATTCAACTTTTATTATGAAATTTAGGTTTGCAGCTCCAGTGTGTCAGATCATGTGGTAAAACTTCTTTTCTATGTTTTCAGGTGTGGTCACAGATCCAATATTTGAGTGTAATAAACTTCATCAACATTGTTTTAACCACTTCCTGCAGCGGTGGTGTGTGGATGCCGCATTTGTTAAACCAAAATAAGACCTTTATTGAACAAATGCAGGAATCAAAATTTTTAGCAACTTCTAAGCAACAAATATGTGAAATTAAGAGTTTATGGGTGCTACTATTGTTCTTTAATTAGCAAAAGAATCTTCCTCAGGTTAATATAAGTTAATCACAGGCCAGTTAAAACATTAAAAACTCTTGAAATATATTCAACAAAACAAAAATGTTTTTTTATTATAGCAAGAAGAAAAAAGCAATTATATGTTTAAAATGGCATTAAAAAATAAAAAGACAGAGAGAAAACTGGAGGAGATTGTTTTAGATCAACAAACAAGGTTCTGATGAGCAGGAACCCTTTAAAGTAGGGAATAAATGTCAAAGCTAACATTAGAATAAAAAAGCTCAAATTAGCCTGACCAAGCTAATATTAGTCTAACTAAGCTACCGTTAGCATAAGAATTCGAACGTTAGCCTAACCAAGCTAATGTTAGTCTAAACAAGCTACCGTTAGCATAAGAATGCTAACGTTAGCCTAACCAAGCTAATGTTAGTCTAAACAAGCTACCGTTAGCCGAAACAACCTAATGTTAGTCTAAACAAGCTATCGTTAGCCGAAACAAGCTAACATTTCTGCTAAGCAGAACCCTGTTTGTTGATCCAAAACAGTCAAATGTCAAGTCCTACCCTCAGCTAAAAGTCAAATGTGATGAGTCTGTGACTATTTTGCACTTTTGAGTAATTCAACCCCACTTCTTCAGTTTGTGACAGAGAAGACGACAACCTTTAGTCCTCTCCAGACCTTCAGCCGCTCTGTTCCTCTGAGGATTAACTGAGCTCTAATCTTAACCAGGTTCAGCGCCACTGGACCTGACTCTTCTGCTCCTCTTCCTCCCTCAGTGCAGCCATCCTGGCCTCCTCTTCCTCTTCTAGAAACTGGTGAAGCTTCATTGAGGAGGAAGTGAAACAGTTTCCTGGTTTATCTCAGGTGAGTCAGGTGAGGGGTGGAGCTTGAAATGCTGACTGATAGTGTTCAGCAGGATGTTGCAGCAGCTGTTTCAGTTCAGATGCAGCTGCAGGTTGAACGTAGTGGAACAGTTTCACTAAAATAAAAATCCACTGAAAGGTGGTTACTGGGACGCCTCCTCTTTGAATATACAACACTTCCTTTGGTCCGATTATTCACTCACGTCTTCTCATATCACCGCTATGCAGACGACACCCAGGTATACACGTCTTTCCCACCTGACCGTCAGTCTCTGATGCTGCCTTCGGAGAGAAACTCTGGGTCCGCTCCATCTACCTGAACTCAGTCATTCAACCTCATGCTCTTTCTCAGCCACTGTGTTCCTCTGATAAACGTGGTCATCTCTTCTGAGAGCACCTGCTCTCCTAAAAACCCTGACATGTCCAACATTTCTTTATCTCCTTCACTTAT
>NC_079376.1:945000-970000 GCF_021018895.1 Seriola aureovittata | reverse complement strand
GTCATCTCACAGTCTAGAGACAGACGACCTGTGCGGTTGTTTAGGTCGACAGTCTGGGAACTTGTGATTTCCTGACATTTTATGAACCAAACAATTAATTGATTAAAGCAACTAATTATTAGCTGCATCGGAAAAATACATTCAGTATCAACATCATCACTCTGGACTAAACATATTTACTGATGCAGCTGATGATGCACATCAGGTCTGTGTGTAGCTTCATGTCATTTGGTTTTTGTTTTGTTTTTTCAGTTAAGCCTGATTCTCCCCCTCCCTCCCTCTCTCTCTCCCTCCCTCCCTCCCTCTCTCTCTCTCTCTCTCTCTCCCCTCCCTCCCTCCCTCTCCCCTCCCTCCCCTTCCCTCCCTCCCTCTCTCTCTCTCCCCCTCCCTCCCTCTCTCTCTCCCCCTCCCTCTCTCTCCCTCGCTCCCCTTCCCTCCCTCCCTCTCTCTCTCCCCCTCCCTCCGTCGCTCTCTCTCTCTCCCCCTCCCTCCCTCCTCTCTCTCTCTCCCCCTCCCTCTCTCTCCCTCGCTCCCCTTCCCTCCCTCCCTCTCTCTCTCTCTCCCCTCCCTCCGTCGCTCTCTCTCTCTCCCCCTCCCTCCGTCCCTCTCTCTCTCCCCCCCGCCCTCACCCTCCCTCCCTCCATTGGTTACATTGATACTGGAGGACTGACGTCCAGGTGTAATTAAAAGCAGCAGAGCCACTTTCACCTCACAGCCTGGAAACATGTGGCAACTTGTTAATTTACCCCCCCCCTCCTCCCCTCCTCCCCTCCTCCCCCTCCCTCTCCCTGTGGAGAGCAGACAGATGGACTGAGAGTCACCTGAGGCAGGAGGAGGAGGGAGGAGGGAGGCAGGAGACTGTTATTAAGACAAGGTTTAGTTTCCATGCATGAGCAGGTATGATATCTATCTATCCATCTATCTATCTATCTATCCATCTATCTATCTATCCCTTTGATCCACTTTAAGACATCAGATTTCCAGATAATTTGCTTTGCAGTTCCTGGTCCCCAGAGGATGAACTCTAATCATTGTAATTACTCTTTTGCTGCGTACTGACTTGAACTGGCCGTCGTTGCCATGTGCGGACATGTCGTGGAGAGTGAATCGTCACATATCGACTCTCTGTTTCGTTGATAAGTTTGTGGAAACCGAGGTTGGCATGCAGGAGGACACGGAGACGTCTACATTCATTCATACTCTTCAGAGGAAAAACTTTCATGGAAGTAGATCTGCATGATATAGAGATGAATGTTGACCTATCGTATGATGTTTCTGCAGCGTGGCGTTAAATAAAACAGAAATGATTACTTTCCACCTCCACAAGCAACACTACTAAAGGAGTCAAAGTTCAGAGGTCACAGCAGCCGAGGAATGTGTTCCTGAGCCACCGTTCATCACACGTGGCGAAATGTTACAGAAACATTTTTATGTCTCAGACACTTGTTCATTCTGTGAATCAGTCTATTAAAATGTTCATTATCCACCTCAGCAGTGCTGCGTGTCTTCCAGAGGTTAACGCTCAGGTTAAATACATTCCACTGAGCCCATTAACAAGCACAGTGTTACTTCAGCAGCTAAATATTGAGCATCACTCATATAGTTATTGATTCAAAGTTTAATTTACCCTTCAATTAAAAGACGTCTGTTTTTAAATGAGACGTGACCTGTCAAAGTTAAATATCAGAGTGATATAAAAAAATATGGCATAAAATAATTACCTAAAGCTATTTTTACCCTGGTTTCTATGACAACAACAGAATCTATTTGAATAATCTGCAACAAAAAAATTGTCGTGTTACTGCAGATGTTTCTAAAAGCGTTAAAATAGGGATAGCTGTGTTTAACATGACATATATACAAATGTACAAGTAAAAGCCTTCTGTAATGTCAATTACAATTAGCTGAGACAAATACAATTATTTGATATTAAAGTTATTTTAGTGGTTGCAAGAGCCATAGATTATGACAAGTTACTTCAGTATGTTGAAAACAATGTTATTCCATATCTGTAGTTTAGGTTAAGTTTAATTAGGAAGAAGATTTCACTCCTAAACCTTTATTCCTTACATCTAATTTTTGTTGTCCACAGATTACCTCCGTAAGAGTGAGAGTTATTATCCCCCACTGCACAAAAATGTCATGTTTTCGGTTAATATTTGGCTCAAAGTTGAACCAAAATATAGTGTAGAAAAATAGACATTAACAATTATTTGCCATTTCCCAGTAGGAATATTCTGGACAAACCGCATTCTGGGAATGAAATTTAAACACCTGGATCCACATCAAGTTCTGGAGTTCCGTAAAATGGTTCCTGGGTTGCCAGAAAAGTTCCTGCATTGGAAAAGCAGCAGAGTGACTGATGGAAACATAGAGTTCTGTGTCATCTGCATAGAGTGAAAAATTATTCCAAAGCAGTGAATTTGAGAGAAGAACTGGACCCAGTGTTGAACCTTGAGGGACGCCACACTTTGATGAAGTGCTGAGTACTGAAGACAGACAAACAGGACTTAGTTACTAGAACAAACATAAACATACATGTTGCAAATATTTTTATGAACTGATAAACTGAAACTGAAGTTGGGTTTTTTTTTCAGATATAAGTTCTGTTTTTGTTTGGAAGCCTGGAAAAGGCTGATTGTCAGAGGTGCACCATCAATAGAAGCAAACCAGGCAAATACTTGGGGCCCCCAAGGGGGAAAGGGGCCCCCGATGGCCCCTCATATTGGCACATTTTGCAATGACAACTATAAACCCCCTTTAGCCTACCAGCTTTTATGTTTTATATCTACTGTAGCCAGTGAGGAAAGTTTGCAGAGGGAAATTAAATCAAAGAACTTGGTGTCTGAACTGAATTTAAGCCTGTTTCACACTCTCTGGTAAATGATTCCTTTGATTAACAGTCTGACAGTGAGATGCTTTTACATTCACGTTTGATTACTGCTGAACGCCTCAAACAGAAACCAGTAACATTCTGAACCCGAGTGCGTCGGTGTTTGTTTGAGTTGAAGCGTGTCAGTGTTGCTTCAGATGAAGGTGTGTATGAGCTCTGCACGCTGGTGATTTCTTCTGTTTATTTATGCAAACTATACATTTATTTACATACGTGTAGTATTTTCTTAATTGACGTTCACACGAAGCCACGATTCACCAACCTTCAGTGTGTTCGTGTGTGTGAATGAGCGCGTTAGCTAAACTGTCAAAACCCACTCTAATCTCCTCTGACCTCTGTACACAGAAGACAAGCTCAGCTTTGTTAACACTGTGTGCATGCATGTACTTCCCTCGTTGCTATGGCAACAGCAGTGTGTGTACATGTGTGGAAGGATGGTTTTGTGGAACATGTTTAACTGTGGTGTTTTACAGTGTCATATGTATTTTTGGTTTTTTTAAGTGTTTCTTTTTTTTACAGTGAATGGTTTTTAATGTGCAGTACCGCTAACGGCCACTAGTGGTCATTTCTGTCAGAGGGTGACCACACGTCTGGGCTCTACTCTACATATTTGGAAATTGATGTTGCACCAAACAACAAGTTTGAGCAGCTAAGAACTGAAATAAAACATGATTCTGTAATTGTTCTGTGGGTGTTTCAGTTTTATTGTCCCGCACAATCGTACGCTGCGTTTTCTGGGAATTATTCACTCCTCCTGACGGACTCGCTGTGTCACAATTCATGGGCCGTATACTTCGCAGTTCATCCGTCCGTCGCACGCCGCGAAGGCCGAACCGAAATGAGATGGTTTGGTCTACGGAGGATTTTCACTTTTAAGGCCCGTGGTTTTAACAGTTGTATTGTTAACTGTTGAACTGAGCTGAAACACAACACTTACATTTCACAGTGTAATCTCAGGCTCTGTGTCCATGTTGTTTGCTTTCATTACCGACTCGCAATGAATCCCGGGATATGAAAAGAAGGACAAATTTCTCAGCCGCATTTGAAGGAGCCTTTGAAATGTGACAGTCTAGTGGCGCCACTGTGACGCCATCGGTCTTCAAATGCGACATCCGAAGGACGCGGCCCCTGAACTGGGACTCAGCTTGTAACATGACTGTGCAGTCTGCATGATGTACCTGTGTACGTTCTCTGCTACACCTCTGATCAGAGACGAGGTGCTGGAGATAGTGAAACTTCTTGCAGCTGAAAAGACTTTTTTCCTCAGGAGTTGGTAGAGACCAAACCAGAGCTCAAAGGAAGGTGAATATCAGAGAGAGAAATGCTGCTGCTGCTCAGTGTCTGCTGGATGTGCAACTGTTTGTGAACATGTTAGCCTTGAATGCTAAGCTATAGTGTTTTCTGAATGAGAACACCCATGTTGTTTTCTATTTGATGAGGTCGACCTACAACAACCTGCACAGCTGCGTCCGTCGCCTCGTCACTCGCCTTTTTTCTGTCAGTTTTATGTGGCTTTAGCTCAGCAGCTAGCTTTGTACGAAGATGACATCATCTGTCTTAATCCTGTCTGCACAGATGTGATTGGTTGACAGCTCAACACTGTACCTGTTGATGATGATGATATTAATATTTAATATTCTGTTTTACAATGTGGGTTTTACAGTTTGTTTTACATCCGTATTTCCTTCAAATCAGTTTGATTTACAGTGTTTTTACAGTGTATTGTGTAGTGTATTTGACGGTGTGTGTGTGTGTGTGTGTGTGTGTGTGTGTGTGTTGGATTTGTTGAATCTCTCTCTCTCTCTCTCTGTGTCAGTAGTTATTATAAATACATTGACATGTTGGCTGGTTAATTAAGGTGTATAATTCTTGTTGTTCAGTGCCGTCACATAAAGAGAGATGATAATAGACTGTGTGTGTGTGTGTGTGTGTGTGTGTGTCTGTGTGTTGGGTAATAATTGGATGAAGGTTGGTGCTGTGTAATAATTGGACGTCTGAACTACAAACACAGTGACAGCGGCGGCGGCAGCCTGCAGGCTTCGTTGTTTGTTGTAAAGTAAAGAGAACAAACAGCGGCGATGTTTACTCCGACTGACTGTAAACACACACAATAAACCACGGAGCAACAACACACAGCTTCCCTCCTCTGTCGCCGTCTCCACCGCCAGATTGTCTCCTGTCTCCAGACACAATGAAACACACCATGTTATGTATGTTACGTATATTCATTTATGTTACATATATACAGTATATATATATATATATATATATATTATGTTTATTCCTGTATAAACTGCAAAAACAGACCTACAATTAAATTGATTAATAATCTTAACCCTGAAAAAAAACACATAAACACAAAGTCAAAGATACACAAATATGTATCCATACATTAACACATGCACTATAACAATATTAATTAAAGTCAAAGATCTATCTATTTGCATAAAAGCACATGCATGTATTAACACATTAATACAACAATAACATACATGAAACATTTAGTTTAATATTTACTTCTTATATATTTAAATATATGAATAATAAAAATATAAATACTCATTATAATATAGTATTTATATATAAATGATACTGTATTTGTGTGTGTTTTTCTGTTTTTATGAATAAAATGTTCTAATTAAAATTACTATTAACTATTATTCTATAGAGTACATGGGTTAGGGTTAGGGTTGTATATTTATTTAACGTTACATTTTTAAATATTTGTGTTGGATCTTTAATTTCTGAATTAACAGTATTTTTATCACAAATATGTAAATTTGATTTTGAATATATTTAATGTTTAGATATTATTCCATCCAGGTTTTTAATTGGCTAAGCCTCAGTGTTGTTGTTTTCACATCCTATACAAAAAATAAATAATTAAATTCAATAATAATATTATCAAAGATATTATGATGAAATTAAATATGTTTTACACAAGCTTTTAATGTTGTAAGTGAGGTAGATTTAAGTGTAAATATAATTACAGAGAGATCTCATACCTGGAAAGATGGTGTAAATATAAACAGTCGTCGTCCTGCAGAGTTTCCTGAACGCAGCTCAGTCTGTGGTTCATTCACTGTTCTCTGCTGCCATCTACAGGCTGCTGCTGCTCCTCCACGCTGACAGCCTGCAGACAGGCAACACACACACACACACACACACACACACACACACACACACGCTGGGCACCATACTGTGTTCAGCAGAGGGAGAGAGTGGAGGCCCAGGTTGGAGAACGTGGAGAAGTGACGAGGTTTCACCGTAAAACAGCTGATTCGTCTCTGGTGAAGCTTCGTTTAAACTTTATCGTTCCTTTTGATTTACTTTAACAATGACATTCATGATGCACACTGAGGCCGTATCTTTGTCTTGGAGCTGTTTTGAAAAGAAGTGAGATTTTAAAGGGACATTTCATACAAAAAGAACAACTATAAATCTGTTCTTATTTACCCTCAGTGGTGTGATGGTTCTGGTTCCTCCGGCGCAGCAAAGCGGAGATGAATGGAACAAATTTCATTTGTGTCTCAACAGCAGCGTCACACTCTCTCTACAAACCAGACACTCTGTCACTGTCAATGATCCAAACAGCGCCGCTTCCTGTACGGACCGTTCGCTGCATTAAAGGGACATTACAAATTTTGATAGATCCTCTGATTGTCCCGAACGCTGCCTCAGAAACTCACATTCACACATTCACACATTCACACAGCAGCAGTGGAGGGAAACACATGGACTGGGAATCTGCAATAATCCACTAATAATCTGCCAAGCTTCTGGTATTTATGTTATGTCTGTAATATGTAAATATAAATACAAAATAATAATATAAGATAGAAATTTAGAAGAAATTGTAGAAATTTATTTCTGTATTTTTTGGTGTTTTTATCTTTCGAATAAAATGTTGAAAAAAATCAGATTAAAATTAGTATTAACTATCAAAAATGTTGTATGTTATATCACGTTCAGTTCAGTTCAGACAACTTTATTTATAACTCGGGCATTTCATTTGTAGCTTCGCAGTCCATTCGCCTGTATATTCAGCAAAAACAGATTCACTTGATTGATAATATTAACTCCAAAAAAAACCCACAAACATATACAAATGTCTGTAATATATAAATATAAATAGATAGTAATTATAGTATAGAAATCTAAGACTGTATTTAGTGTTTTTCTCTTTTGAAATTTTTCATTAAAGATTCTCTTAACTATTAATCTAAAGAGCACATTGTTTTGGTTCTTGACAACAGGAAGTTTTTGCGAACACATCAGAACAGTTGACTCACTTTATGTTTGACACTTAAAATTTCTGACAGTTGCATTATGGGAAATGTAGGATCCAGTAGCGTGACCCATGCTAAAGACTGAAAGTCAGGATATCGTTGTCTCTGCCTCAGCAGTTTATTTTAAAATGTCTTTAAAAGTTTATGGAGATATAGGAAGTCGCCGCAGTGAGTAAGACACGTTGTGATTTAGTGATGCTACCTTCAGGTGACGTGGTGACATGATGTTTCTTTTTAAACCTGCCTGTGTGATTGAAAGTGTCAAGACTCTGAGGTTTTGAATCTCATCTGGTCCGCAGATTAATTTTAACCGCCGCCACACGTGGGAATATTCTTTACCAGCCAAGTCACGACTTGACAACATTATTCCTGCTGTCGTCTATATGTTGCCGTCACCGGGGAGACGACATGATATGTGTTTGCCGAAGGCAGAAGCTGTTTCTCTGGAGCATTCGTATCCAATCTCCACATTAACGCTGGCGCTTGACAACATTAGCAGCCCTGTCAGCCTCCGTCACGCTTATTGTTCTGAGAGGAAAACACGTATCTGCCTTCTTAATGCTCATCTTCAAGTAAACACCTTTGTTTATGTTAAAATGTTGATGCGAGTTTCTTCATGTAAAAAGGTTAGAAATCTGAAATCTAAAAAAAACTAAACAAAAAAAACAAAACAGCCGTCTTCTCTCTCCACTGAAAAGCTTTTGTTGCAGATGTGTGGTTTCCACTTGTCACTGAATGTGTCATCCATATGATTATGTAGCTTATTCTATATAGTCAGAGGTGTCATGTCAGGTGGGAATTGAACTGGCGGATGTCGGAGGCGGCGGAGGGCAAGTTTCTGACTATCATTTATTAAAAAAAAAGAGGAACTTTGTCTCCGTTTCTTTTACAGCTCTGATTAAAGGAGTCGTCACCGTGTCATACCTATGATTATGTCTGCTGTCACTGAGGGAACTGTGTGTGTGTGTGTGTGTGTGTGTGTGTGTGTGTGTGTGTGTGTGTGACAGGTCAGTGAATACCAGAGGGAAACTCTTCAGTAATGTGACTAATATATTGTGCATCACAGAGCGGTGAAGCTTGACAACATTAATAATAGCTTCATCAGACTGGAGACAAATTACCTGCCACAGTGTCGCAGTCCTCTGGAGGCTTCACACCTCGCACAGAAACCTCGTATGTCCACCTGAGACTAATGAGACGGAAAAATATGAAACTTTAAAGATCAGTGTGGGAAATTCAAAGACAGTAGGAAGATAAAGACTCTGTGTACACGTCTGTTTTGTGGTGTTAGTCCTTGAATTAAAACACCTGTCAGTCAGTTAATGAAGGAGCAGGTAAGTTTTGGAGCTCATAGTGAACAAGCAGAATATGTTCTTTAAGTAGCACGTACCTCTGATGGAGGTGGACTTCATGCAGGAGGCCGTAATAATCACTGTGGACGTTCAACAATCTCCCCTGACCTCAAACGTAGCGTAGCTGCCACGCACAGAACAAATGACTTTCAAATGTCGGCATTAGATGAAATCTGGTGACAAAGAACACAGAAGACTAGAACTATCGCCTTGTGGTTGTATCCCTCCGCCACTCAGACTAGTTCCAGGTTACATCCTTGTGTATCCAGAGTCATGTAACATATGAACCACTTGTGTGAAGTTTTGTCTTAATTGCTGTGTGAAGTCTTGAGTAATGGCTGACTTTTGACCTTTGACCTTTAGCCACCAAAATCTAATCAGTTCATCCTTGAGTCCAAGTGAATGTTTGTGCCAAATTTGAAGAAGTTCTGTCAAGGTGTTACTGAGATATCGTGTCCACGAAAATGGGACCTGCCATTTTTCTGTCGCCATTTTTCATGCATGTAGCTTGGTGGCTAAAGCTAACTTCCTGTAGCAGAGCTCTGATTGGTCCGTTGTCTCTACAGAGAGATGTGGGCCGTGATCATGGCTCCACACCTTTATGGTCTCGTCATTCGATACCTAAAGAGTAGATGGGTAAACCTCATCAGCCAATCAGCATGCAGAATGTTTGGCCTAAGGTCTAATAATGCAGATGATTGGCTGTTTATTTATACAAACACATTTGAGACCAAGCTCATAAATAAAACTGCACTCTGTACGATAACGGGTATTTAATTTGTGTTAAAATATATTTGATGAAGTTGGTTTTCGTTAAGAATCAGTATTGGTGTAGTGACAGTGAGATCAGGTGACTTTAAATGAACCATGTCTGTATTTACGAGGTTTCCTCTGGATGAGGCCTCCCTCTGTGACCTCCGACCTTTCTTCTCCTGCCACTTTATTAAGAAGCTGTCATGCCGCCGCTCGCATCCATGACAACCACTCAACCGCCTCTCCCCCGCCACGCAGTCGACAAGTCTGTCATTATTACCCAGCTGCCCCGGAGTCGTTCCCTGTGACAGTTAACCGTGTTCAAATCCACATGTGGACGGAGGAGGAGACACGTGGTGAGCCGACACATGGAGTTAAGAGGTTGACAGTCCAATTCAGACAGAGAGAAACTCATGTTGTGGCCAAAAGTATTTGGACGCTAATGTGCTGCTCTAATAGCCACTCCCCCAGTTTCAGCTTCTCCTCCAGATGTTTAACCAGCTGCAAGTCCTTCACTGATAATGGGTGAAGAGTTCTGGTTCACAGCTGATGTTCCAACAACTAACTGGTCGACGCCATGTTGGAAGAAAAGCGACGTCTCCAATAAATGCTGCAGCTTCAAAGCTCCTCCAGTGTAAAGGTGTGTGTCCATGTGTAGTGTGATTATAGATCAGCTCTAGCTTCTATATTAATACTGTGAAAGTATCAAAGCCTCAGTCCACAGAGAAATGCACACAGCCTGTATTCAGAAACTGAGCCTTAAAACCAGCCGTCAGGACTTCTGGAACTTTGTGATGTCACAACAAAGCAGTCACCAAGCCCCGCCCACCTGGACCCACCATCCAAACCTTGCAGGATTTGGTTTCTCTGAGTGTTTTTACCTGAAATCTGCTATATTTTTATTGGATCACTCAGAAAACAGTCAGCCAATCAGAAGAGAGGCTCAGAGCCTCCTCTCTTCTGATTGGCTCACAGACCTGTTGTTACTAGAGCTGCAGAGAGAAGCCTGAGAGAGGAGATGTAAAACTACACTGAGATGGTTTTTATATCTTCTGATGGATCAGCACTTCAAATAAAACACAGAAGAAGAAACATGGAGCTAAAACTTCCTTCTTTACAAATAAGTGAACACAGCACCTGGACTAAAACCAGTCTATTAAGAGAGAGTGAGCACATACATTGAATAACCCTGCAGGTTTCCTCAAAATGTATTTTGTACTTAGATCTGCAACAAGATAAAGATCAGAAATGTGCTATATAAATAAAACTGATTTGACTTGATTTGCTGCCACAGTCAGAGAGACTGTCGGAAATGACGCCAAGTTAAAGTTATATTCTAAACTTTAGAAGATTCAGAGCTTTTGGAAAAACATCCAGGGCTGGACTTCTATAAGCCACACCCCCTCGCTCCACCTAGCATTAATATTTCTGGGTGTTTCTTCTGACGCTTTAATCTTAAAATTTGGTACAATGAATTGAGCAAAGTCAAATTTTTTCTTGGTCTTTTAAAAGAGGAATGATACTGTAGACTGTTTGACCACGAAGGATCCACCTGTTGGATCAACTGTGGCCCAGGAAAAGAAGGACGCATTTGAAGGAACCTTGGAAATGGGACAGTTTAGTCTGTGACACAGCTCCAGATTCTGTTGTTCCTGCTTTTATCAGATGAGAAAGAAGAAATAACCCACAAATAAAACCATAGATGGATGGATGGGTGGATGGATGGATGGGTGGATGGATGGATGGATGGATGGATGGATGGATGGATGGATGGGTGGATGGATGGGTGGATGGATGGATGGATGGATGGATGGGTGGATGGATGGATGGATGGATGGGTGGATGGATGGGTGGATGGATGGATGGATGGATGGATGGGTGGATGGATGGATGGATGGATGGATGGATGGATGGGTGGATGGATGGATGGGTGGATGGATGCAGCTTGACTTGTCGCTGTGCCCTGCTCTGAACCCTCTTTTGTACCAAATTAGGGAGAGCGTGAAAAGACAGAAAGAGAGAAAGTGGCTGCTCTCTCCTTCTGCTTCTTGTTGTGCGGTTTAATTTCCCCCAGCGCCGGTGCTTCAACCGAAATCTAATTTGAGTGAAAAATGGCAATCCAGCTGTTCGGTTGACAGAGCCCAACCAAAACATGGTTTTCTTTCAGCGCAAAAACACGCGGCGGCCATCTTCATCTGCACATCAATGGCTGCTGAGCGGAGGCTGAGCGCCGCGCAGGGTAGTAATTACAGTGTTTCTGCATGCGTGCACGTGTGTGTGTGTTGTGTACTCTCGGTGTGTGTGTGTGTGTGTGTGTGTGTGTGTGTGTGTGTGATGCGGTCGGGGTAATTTGCAGCCCCGCTCCTCCTCTTTCTCTCTATGACGAGTGAACGAATACAGACACAGAATGAAGGTATTGAGGCTGCAATGATTGCGATGAGAGGGAGTGGAAATTATTTGGTTGGTGCTCTCTCTCTCTCTCTCTCCCCATCTTTCTCTTTACGTCTCTCTCTCCCTCCCCCCTCGTTTGCTTTGTGTCATCAGGCAGGATGAGATGAACCGGGAGTTAAATATCCCCCCCACCCCACCGCCACCTCCCCTCCCTCCCTCCTCCTTCCCAAATCTATTATGCAAACAGAAGTGGTTAATTGTCCACATATTTGCATGCAGCGGGTAAATGAATTATACAAGGCCTCCGTCGCTTAGCAACTGCCCAGGGTGAGAGAGGGGTGAGGGGTGAGGATGGCGGGAGAGGGGAGAGATGGGGTGAGGTCTGTGATTGGAGGTTCGGGGATGACATCAAGGTGTCACAGAGCGAAGACAAAAGGTGAGGTGTTTGTTGAGGGAGAGAAGAAGAAGGAGAAGAAGAAGAATAAACTACACCTGAGCTGTTTGTGCTGCTTCAAAACTCAACAGTCACTTACCAGCTTTTACCTGCAGATTTCAACCATGTACCACTGGCCTTCTTCAGCAAAGAGAACTTGATCACCGTGGCTGAAGAGGACGGCCCAGCTGAGGTAGTCTTCTCCATGACTCCCTGGTGTGTGTGTGTGTGTGTGTGTGTGTGTGTGTGTGTGTGTGTGTGTGTGTGTGTGTGTGTGTGTGTGTGTGTGTGTGTGTGTGTGTGTGTGTGCGAGTGTGTGCGAGTGTGTGCGTGTGTGTGCGAGTGTGTGCGTGTGTGTGCGTGTGTGTGTGTGTGTGTGTGTGCGTGTGTGTGTGCGTGTGAGTGTGTGTGTGTGTGTGTGTGTGTGCGAGTGTGTGCGCGTGCAGTGGGCGGGGCTTATCTCTCCTTGCAGCTAGCTGCTAGCCGCTGCTATGAATTCAAAGAACTTCAGGATTTTATTTTGATTTTTACTTCCTGACAAAAACAACCTCACAACAAGGTCCATTTAGTAGCTGTTCCAGAGCTTTCAACCACAACAGTGTTTAAACTCAGTCTCAACATTTAAGGCGAAGTGAAAAATGTTCAGTTGGTGAAGTTCAAGAATGAACTTTGAGCAGCTTTGAGGCTGTGTTTCACCTGTCCTCACCTACCTGACTGCTCTTCTGTGATTGGACGGTTGTTGCCTCCACACTGGTGGAGCTGCAGGACGTGAAGCAGGATGACGCTGCTGCTCTTTACATCTCCTCGTGTGTTTGCAGATGAGCGGCTCAGACTGCGTCTCTGCAGGTCTGCCAGGTTTATGAGCCTCATCACCTTTGATGCCGTCAGTCTAATTGGCTCTGCACTTCCAATTAGCAAGGGCTGTTAGCACCTGCAGCCCCCCCCCCTCCCCACAGAAAGATGAACGGCGCTGAGTTTAAAACCCGACAATTAATCATTATCAGGGAGGAGCGACGGCGACATTGTGGGACTTTAGTTTGAGGTGTAAAATTTTAGTCATTGTCGGGAGCGTTTCAGGTGTCAAACAGTGTTGAAATGTGAGTCATTTAACAGTGTGAAATATGAATTATGGAGATGGAGTTACTGTGTTCGCGGTGTAATCACTTCACCGGTGACAAAAAGGCACTTAGTGATAAATCTGACACGATCAGCGGCTGTGTGAACAAAGCTGCAGCGGGTTGAGAGGTGAACACAGCTGATCCACACCATGTTTTAATTAACATCTTCTGGACAGACTGATTAACCAGTGACGGAGGAACTCATCTTCTGATGGTTCAGACTTCGAGTCTCGGCTGATTCGGCCCGATAAAACTGCTATGAAATGTGACAGTAGCTGATATTATTTTATTTCTACAGCTCCATTCAGACACAAGGCAAGTGCTTTATAGAGGCATGGGAATACATTATAATGATTATAACATATAATAATATTAGCATTTAAAAACAAATTTTAATAAATAAACTAATAATACTACATTAACCACCTCCACCACTCAGACTAGTTGCAGGTTACATCCCTGTTTATCCAGAGTCTGATAATATATTCACCATTGTGTGAAATCTTGAGTAATGGCTAAAAACTGTTTTGTGAAGTCACCGTGACTTTGACCTCTGACCTTTGACTTCCATAATCTAATCAGTTCATCATTGAGTCCTAATGAATGTTTGTGTGAAATTTGATGAAATTCCATCAAAGTGTTACGGAGATATCGTCCCCACGAGAACGAGACGGACAGACAACCTGAAAACAAAATGGCTGCTGCTCTGACTGTCGCCGGGCGGAGGAATAATGAAGTTTGGTCAGTTTTGTTTCCGTTGAACCACCTAAAGAAAACACAGAGGAAACAGAGCTGCGTCTGTTCTTCTCTGTGTCGCCGTGGGAGTCAAGTGAATGATTTATGCTGCGGTGGGGGCGAGCGAGCTATCAGGAGACTGGGGGAGAGAGAGAGGTCACGTTAGCTTCGCTTCAGCGGCTACAAACATGCAGGCACGCACAGGTGTGCACACACACACACACACACACACACACACACTGCACAGAAATATACCATCACGTTAAATCATTCAGACAAACTGAACCTGTAAACTAAACTGTGAGGTCGTCCATCATGTGACAAACAGTTCAGTATTGTTTGATTTAATAACCAGGAGGAAACTTCCTGTCGTTCTGTTAGAGCTTTAAGAAAACGTGATTCATCCAGGATCACAGAGAAACATTTACATTACACTGAATCAACACATTGAATGACTGAGTTCAGGTGGATGGAGCAGACAGGAAGTGGATGGAGCAGACAGGAAGTGTCTGCGTCAGTCCGTCCCTCCAGCGCCTCACACTTCTTCTTCTAGGATTGTTGCAGCTAAAATACCTGGTTTCATGGCAGCTTTCCATAAAAACTGCGATGAATGCTGCAATATTTTTATATGTTTTTAGATGTTTAATATGTTTTGAGATATTTTTATATGTTTTTATAAATTAATTTTAATTTTAATCTTAATTGTTAAATGATCTGTACTGACAAAGAATGTTCTGACCTTCTGTTGCTGCTTTCTAATGTTCCACCGGACTAAACATCAAACACCTGAAGCTCATCTTCAGACTCGCTGTGCAGACACCTGTGTAGGAGACACTGACAATGTGCCTGAAAATAATGGAGAAATATTCTGCCATTTACTGAAGACCAGGTTTCTGTGGGTCAATTTAAACAAAGTGTGAACTGGATGGAAAAATGAACAACTGCATCAGTCTGAAACTAGCAAAGACACTTGAGCTTTACGCCGGTGAAAGAGTCTCATTCACTCCCTGGTCAGCTGCTTGGAAGAAATGAAGCAGTAGACGACATGAAACTTCCTTCAGCTGAACAGGAGAAAACAGAGACGGCTGATCTGAGAACAGCTGGAGTCTAGACCAGTGACAACAAGTCAACAGACCAATGGTGCAACTTCATGACTCACGTCACATGGTCTTCAGCCGACCAAAGGTTAAACAGTAAAACTCAACTCTATCAGTCGGTCACTCAGTCATTCAGTCAGTCACTCAGTCAGTCACTCAGTCAGTCACTCAGTCACTCAGTCACTCAGTCACTCAGTCAGTCATTCAGTCAGTCACTCAGTCACTCAGTCAGTCACTCAGTCACTCAGTCACTCAGTCACTCAGTCATTCACTCAGTCACTCAGTCACTCAGTCACTCAGTCACTCAGTCAGTCACTCAGTCAGTCAGTCAGTCAGTCAGTCAGTCAGTCAGTCACTCAGTCACTCAGTCACTCAGTCACTCAGTCAGTCCAGTCAGTCAGTCATTCAGTCAGTCACTCAGTCAGTCAGTCAGTCAGTCACTCAGTCATCAGTCAGTCAGTCAGTCAGTCAGTCAGTCACTCAGTCATTCACTCAGTCACTCAGTCAGTCACTCAGTCAGTCAGTCAGTCAGTCAGTCAGTCACTCAGTCACTCAGTCACTCAGTCACTCAGTCAGTCATTCAGTCAGTCACTCAGTCACTCAGTCAGTCACTCAGTCACTCAGTCACTCAGTCACTCAGTCATTCACTCAGTCACTCAGTCACTCAGTCACTCAGTCACTCAGTCAGTCACTCAGTCAGTCAGTCAGTCAGTCAGTCAGTCAGTCAGTCACTCAGTCACTCAGTCACTCAGTCACTCAGTCAGTCAGTCAGTCAGTCATTCAGTCAGTCACTCAGTCAGTCAGTCAGTCAGTCACTCAGTCAGTCAGTCAGTCAGTCAGTCAGTCAGTCAGTCACTCAGTCACTCAGTCACTCAGTCAGTCACTCAGTCACTCAGTCAGTCAGTCAGTCAGTCATTCAGTCAGTCACTCAGTCAGTCAGTCAGTCAGTCACTCAGTCAGTCAGTCAGTCAGTCAGTCATTCAGTCAGTCACTCAGTCAGTCAGTCAGTCAGTCACTCAGTCAGTCAGTCAGTCAGTCACTCAGTCAGTCAGTCAGTCAGTCACTCAGTCAGTCAGTCAGTGCTGCTGTGGTCCAGCCATGAATCTGACCACATGACTCTCTTCTCTGAAACTTTCCCTGGCTGCTTGTTGTGTTCAGGATACAATTGAAACAATCCTCCTGTTGGTCACAAAGCAGCTGCTGGTCCGGCTTCACAGAACATCTCAGACATGCTGTTAGTTCACAATCCCAGCAGATCACACGCTGGAAATCTCCATGTGCCGGGAGCATTTTCAAAGTGTAGTGAGATGCTTTTAGCATCTGTGCACCTAAAACAGTTTACCTGCTGATCTTAGACTCGCCCCATCAATGTGTTCTTTAAAACCAAACTAAAGACCTTCCATTTCTTAAATGCTGGAGGACGGTGCTTTTAAACCAGAAGCACTTCATTCTGTTCCCCATCACCTGGTGATTTACTGTCACTCCTGCTTCTTCAGCATCATCATGATCTCACAGGTGATGTGCTGCTGTGGGTCCTTGGCTTTGTTAAATACAGTTGGACACACCAACAAATATCCAGTTATATCTCAGAGCTGTTACCTTTGAATATTTGACATGTTTCTTACTAATAACTTCCATGCTGTTGAGATCAGTAACTGCACACCTTACTTCTTGGGGAGGGTTCTAGTACATGAATACGTTAATTGGATACTACACCAAGCCAAATATCTTGTAATTGAAAACCTACCTGGCAAAAACCTTACTTACTTTCTGAGTCTGTCTTTGTGATGATGTCATCATCCCGTCCTCATGCTGCTATAACCTGCCAAGGCCCACCTGTGTCCTGCAGGATCCCCTTGCCTTCATAAATCTGCACGTGTTTGACACTGAGGTTACAAGTATTTAGATCCTCTTTTCACACCTGAATTTAAATTCTACTTGTAACCTCAGTGTCACACACTTGCAGGAATTTTGAGCACCAGGTTTTACAGTTTTGTGATTTGTATGTGTTCAGACGTTGAGGGAAGCTCTTCCTCTTCCAGTGTCTTTGTGTTGCTTCATCACTAATGTCTTTGTTTTTAGGAAGGAATCTCTTCTACAAATTCTTCACATGTATCATTTGTTCAGATTTATCCATAAAGTCTTGTTTTTATTACAGTATATGCTAAATGAGGTTAAAGTGGATGGTTGCTACATCTCTTATGTTCTGAAGTCCATAGACTTCCTCAAACATTTCATAGTCAAAAGAGCAGCTGCTATTTTTCCTTTTGTGTTTTCATAGGCAGAATCCACCTCGGGCCAGAACCATGTCATGCACATGACTCCACCCCACACATATAGACTCAAGTTACACTCAAAATGATTCTGAGCTTGTAAAGTGACCTTAACAAATTATTCCAGTGTTTGTAGCTGTAAATCATGTAGATCATAGTCTAATGTTTAAGATGAGTTAAAATGATATTCTGTTTATTACATTTAAGTTGTCGTCATATCGGATGCATCAGAAAACAACAAGGATGTGATTATTGATATTTGGCTTGAATATTACAATTAAAATACTTGTTTGGAAACTTGCTGTGTCTGATTTGTTGTTAAGGAACTTATTGTGATATAGTGATGGAGTAATGAGAAACTACTCACTAACAACTGTTTATCACTTCACCGACCAAAGATCTACAAATAGTAAACGACCAGGTAAACCACAACCAGGTAATGTTTAATATAACCTGTTTTATGCTGAGAGATGTGAGTCAGTTAGCAGATGTTTTTTAAAAACAAAACTGTTGTTGGCTGTAGCTTTATGTATCCAGGCTCAAATTAGACTCAAAATGATTCTGAGCTTATAAAGTGATGTTTACAAATAATTCCAATATTTGTAGTTGAAAATCAAACTCTGTAAACCTGGAAAATAAATCTGCACGAGAAATTGAATCGGGGGTTAAGTCGTTCAGCTGGGGCCGCGAGCTAGCCGCCGTTTTCGTTAGCATTAGCTTTCTTTCTTTTTTTCTTTTTTTTTCCTCATTATTGGTGAATAAAACGGACAAACAGAACAGAGGTAGTTTGAATGTTTGATGTGATGAAAAAAAGTTTGTTTCATTTCATCCAGAATCACAAAGTTTGAATGTAGAAGTCACATAAATGTAAAACTAATAAGATTTACCCTGAAATTACAGAGAATCTTTAAATTGTTCTTATGGACATTAACCCTTTTAATAACAAGCTACATTTTTAATTATGTAGATTTGTATGTAATTTAAGAAAGCAGAAAAATACTGTATAAATAATACAGTAATTTTTCTTTACCAAAATGGGAAATAAATGTAATTCATTATTATTGGCATAATGCTTAAAATAGCAGTTTGGCTGTTAATTCACATCATTTCTGTAATTTACAGACTTTTTAGGATTTTTTTACAGTGTAACTTTATTTATAACCCATGGAGGATGAAATAAGAAAACATGAAAGTAAAATACAAATAAATAAAGATGAGTTGCTAAAACAATATAATACAGAAATAATCAACTGAGCAAGAAATGTGAATAAAATTATATTCAGACAGAAGTTTGTAGTTTCCTGACATTTCTATATAATTGTTAACTAGAGAAAATTCATGTTTAGGTATTTTTACACAGGGAGGGAATTTAGTGCAACAACATTAATGTACAGACTATTGTACTTAGTTCTGATGATGATGATGTTGGTCACTATAAATTCGTCAGCTGGTTCTTCGTTATGACTCCTGGCTGATTGAAAGAGAATGAATCTGTATTTATCAGTCGATCAGACAAGGATTTCCATCAGTTCTGGATCGAGGCACAATTTATTAGTTGACGGACTTCTCAACCTTCTCAAAGGTTCTGTGTGATAGAAACATGTTTGTCACATGTTTCCACAGTGTGCATCTTTAACAGCAGCATTTAGCTCGTTAGCTTGTTTACATTTGAACGTTATCACGTAGATTAATTCTGTGACATGAAAATGTTTCTTCCAGCTGCAGACGACCGCCCCTCATGTTTGTGTTGTACTGAGCGATTGTTACATCCCCACAACTGTACACACACACGGTACTACACAGATACACACACCGAGGGCTGTCACACACACTGTAAACACACACACACACACACACACACATTTACCTCAAACATTTCTTGTTCCAGTGTTGAACAACAAGCTGCTGCAGAGAGTCGACACGGGAGAGAGAGCTTCTCCTCTGCTCCCTCCGTCAGCCAGACTGTCAAACAACATCTCCATCAGGGTGTGTGTGTGTGTGTGTGTGTGTGTGTGTGTGTGTGTGTGTGTGTGTGTGTGTGTGTGTGTGTGTGTGTGTGTGTGTGTGTGTGTGTGTGTGTGTGTGTGTGTGTGTGTGCGTGTGTGCTGGCTGCATGAATTCTGGCCTCAGTCTGAACTGTAGGTGGAACAGGAAAATCAGACCAATAATAATAATAATAATAATAATAATAATCAGCCATATTGTTTCTGTAACATACATTATGTTTAAATTCTGATCTCCTGCATTTAGACTTTTCCTTTTAATTTTCAGGCAACATGACCAGAGGTTATAACTCGTCCTCTGAGCAGCTGCTTCTTCAGAACAGACAGTGACTCGGTATCAGAGATTTTAGAGATAGGTCAACCGGGCCGGAGCTAGCTGGTTAGCATGCTAACTTCAGTAGAAGAAAAGACGTGATAGAGAGGAGTTGACATCGGTGTTTGTTTCAACCTCTGGAGACAGATGTTGGTGAGTAAAGGAAGGAAGTTCTGAACTCACAACGTTTTGTCTAGACTGGTGAGTAAACAGCTGCTAATGCTAACGTTAGCTATGTAGCGATAGCAGAACTAATAGCTACTTGAAATATGAAGGTAAGAGCACATGATGAAGGACAAGGAAGGAAAATTGTTCATGTAAAAAAGTTTCAAAAAATAAATAAAAGACTTGACGTGAGCTGGTGCTCCTCGTAAACTCACATCGAGGTTTTTATTCCTCTGCGGCAGCAAAATAAAACACTTTATAGCCATTATTCAACCAGGTGCCAGAGTGAAGAGGAAGAGGAAGAGGAAGAAGAAGACGAAGAAGAAGATCCAGTCAGTGTGTGGAGAACCTGATGGAGATCTGATGTTTCTGTTTGTCTAATGTGTTAATGTGAGGAAGGTTCAGCCTCATCATCATCATCATCATCATCATCATCATCATCGCTCCACACACCTGATGTGTCCCTCTCTTCCTGCTTCATGGGCGTCAGCACGCAAAAACAGGTGGAAACTCACCTGACAGACAGTGGGTGGTCCAACACACACACACACACACACACACACACACACACACACACACACACACACACAGGGTCATGTGACGGTGTGTTAATCTGTGTCTCATGTCTGTGTTGTTTTTCTCTCAGCAGTTGAACTGGCTGTGACCTCTGACCTTTGACCTGTTTACACCGGTTCCAGCCAGGTCAAACACTGCTGAGTAAAGCCTGTAGTGTGTGTGTGTGTGTGTGTTGTGTGTGTGTGTGTGTGTGTGTGTGTGTGTGTGTGTGTGTGTGTGTGTGTACAAACAAACCCTCTGTGATCCCTCAGGCTTTAGTAAAGTCTGTAAACTCGTCTGTATGTTTGTGTATCAGCATCACACTCTCTCTCTCTCTCTCTCTCCTTTCCCTCCCTCCGTCTCCCCCTTTCTCCTCCTCGTCACTCTCTCCCTTTTTCCCTCCTTCCTCCTCCTCTTCCTTGTCTCCTTCTCTCTTTCTCTCTCCTCCCCCATGAGTCCATCCTCCTCTTCTCCTTCCTTGCTCTTTTCTCTTCCTCCTCCTTGTCTATGACTCTGTTCTCCCTCCCTCCCTCCCCCCCCCCTCCCCCCCCCCTCCCTCCCCCCTCTGCCTCTCCTGCAGCGTTGCGTGCTAGCTGCTCTCCTCTCCGTCCGGCTCGCTGCTCTGACGTTAACGCGCTGTGACATGTTACACTGAAACTACTTTATGGAATCAATATTAAATTCACAGCCTGTGACACTGAGGGCTAAACACACTGTGTGTGTGTGTGTGTGTGTGTGTGTGTGTGTGTGTGTGTGTGTGTGTGTGTGTGTGTGTGTGTGTGTGTGTGTGTGTGTGTGTGGCTGAAGCTGGGTCACGGGTCATTCACGTGTCTGTCTGTGAGAGTAAAGAGAGAGTGTGTGCGTGTGTGTGTGTGTGTGTGTGTGTGTGTGTGTGTGTGCGTGTGTGTGTGTGTGTGTCGGTGTGCGTGTGAGGTAAATGTCTGTGTTTGTGTGTGTCTCTATACTTCTCAGGACCTCTCTCTCTCTCTCTCTCTCTCTCTCTCTGTCGTTCACTGTTTACACTCTGTTTTATTGTTTGTTTTTATTTGTTTTCTCTGTGTTGTTGTTGTTGTTGTTGCTGTTGTTGTTGTTGTTGTTTTTGTTGTTGTGTTTCATGATTTTATCCTGATATTATAAATTGTATATATATAATATTATAAAAATTTAGTTTTATTTCTTTTGTTTTTTTTCATAATATCATTTTTAAATAATCTCACGTTTATTTTTAAATAAACTCCATAAATAAACTAATTGATTAATTAATTAATTGCCCAATCGAAGCAGGATGAATAACATAATATTTTTTTAATTGCCTTATAAATTTTTTCAGTCTCATCAACATGTTAATTTTTCCCTCTGTACGTTATTTACATTGTCATCATCCCTCAGAGCTCTTGTTTACACCGTGTATTTATTGTATTTATTCCTTTAATATTTGTGGCTGGTCAGAATAATAATAATAATAATAATAATAATAAGTTGTCATTGTTGCTCATTATGTGGATCAGACGGAGACAGATGCTCGCCGTGGTTTTCCCTCCGAGGACACTTTGTTTGAACACTTGTGGACTTTGGACTCTTTGGTGTCTGATTGTTTTGGATTCATTTCCTGGTTAATTGTCTGCCCCGCCCTGATGTGTCCCACCTGTCTCCCCCTTCGTCTGTTTCCCTGTGGACGGACGAGTTTCCCCGTCATTCTGCTCCAGTGTCTCTTTTAGTTCCTGCCTGGTTTTATTTTGGATTCCTGGTTTTGTAAGTTTCTGTTTTTGTCATTAAACTTTATTTTTCACCAACTCCTCTTCAGTCATCTGCATTTTGGGTTCAGCTGGGGTTGAAACCCGACATGCTCATTATAAGGTTCCATCAAAATTGAGTTTTTCACATATTTTTATTCTGTGAAAACATACCAACATTAGTGAGGTTTGGTTTTTTGGATTTCATATTTCAAAAACAAAAAGGTCTGAACCCAAAAGCTTCACAGCTCAATATCTCAAACTTCTCAGATTTGATCCACGAACAGTTTTCAATCAGAAACACGACTGTGTTCAACAAATACATCAATATAACTGCAGAATGTTTCTCTTCAGCTCCAACGTTTGGAAAAGATTTGACTTTGTGGATTTCCTGAAGTCTCACATTCAGTTTAAAGTTGCGGTTTGTAACCGGCTCTGTTTGGAGCTGAGCAGGTTAAGTCAGGATTAGATGGATGCTGAACTCTGGGATTAGAGGCGGGAACGTTTTGTCTTGTTTGTAGTTCAGGATTCAAATCCAGATTAAATTTAGATTCAGATTAAATTTAGATTCAGTTGGAGTCTGAGGACGACAACGATGATTCGTTTCAAGAATCAAATTTAAAACAAACTAAAAATTAATCCAGCAGAATAAATAAGTCGTTATTTAATTTAAGAACAGGAAGTGATGATTCATTGTTTTTATCATTCAAAAATCAGTCAGGGTCAGTTGAGTGTAGATGTGACGTTAGTGTGTTTAGTGTTGGAGGTAAAGTCCTCACAAGTCTAGTATTACATGTGTGTTTGTGTGTGTGTTTGCAAACCTGACTGTTCATTCGTGTGTGTGTGTGTGTATGTGTGTGTGTGTGTGTGTGTGTGTGTGTGTGTGTATGTGTATGTGTGTGTGTGTGTGTGTGTGTGTGTGTATGTGTGTGTGTGTGTGTGTGTGTGTGTGTGTGTGTATGTGTGTGTGTGTGTGTGTGTATGTGTGTGTGTGTGTGTGTGTGTGTATGTGTATGTGTGTGTGTGTGTGTGTATGTGTGTGTGTGTGTGTGTGTGTGTGTGTGTGTGTGTGGTTATGGATGTTCATTCAAGTGTGTGAGAGAGCGAGAAGAGCTGAGTGTGTGTGTGTGTGTGTGTGTGTGTGTGTGTGTGTGTGTGTGTGTGTGTGTGTGTGTGTGTGTGTGTGTGTGTGGTGTCCTGGGGGTGAATTAGAGCAGAGGCAGTCATGTTTGATAGCAAGGTCTCGACATCGATGAAAACACTCTAAAACGGCACGCAAACTCTGAACGAAGGAAAAAAAGCAGCAAGGAGGAAGGAGGGAGGGAGGAGGAGGAGGGAGGAGGGAGGAGGGAGGGGGGAGGGAGGGGGGGAGGGAGGAGGGAGGAGGGGGAGGGGGTAAGGTAAGATGTAAGGAAAGGAAATAGAGAGTAAGGACAAGAGGAAAAGAAAAGGAAAGGAAAAATATGAGGGATAAGAGACTGACTGACCCTGTCTTATTATATTTAGATTATATTTATTGATGCGTTCATGTGTTCATCACTTTAAAGATTCGACTCGTGCTAACTGCTGTGATCAGAACACCAGCTCAGGCTGTAATAATCCATCATCAATTAATCAATTAAGTGTCAGAAATCACTGAAGCCGTGGAACAAAAGCAGCAGGTGAGAAGTGGAATAAATGTAGGAGCATGAAATATAAATACTTTTCTGACGCCAGGATCAATGAACAGGGAAGTGAGATCTTCAATCTGACTTTAGTCCAGGTGAATAATATAATAATAATATAATAATATAATAATATTATAATAATATAATATGATCATATTTAACGGACAAGAGGTCATTAAAATGATTTTAAATCATTTCTTTATGTGATGTCATGTGATGTCATCTTTCTCTTTCTCTGTCTGTAAAGGTGCTACATAAATAAAGTTATCATTATTATTATTATTTTTATTGTTGTTGTTGTTGTAAAAGAGCAGGTGACTGATTTATCATTAAACTGTAATAACACTGTCAGACTGATGATAGACCGTTTAGAAAGGGGCTTTCATTCCATGCGTTCTTCTTCTTTGTCAAAACCTGGCGCCTACATTACCCACAATGCAACTCGACCTCCAGCAGTTTGCTCAGGGGATTTCGGTGTGTTGTGCTAGTAGCAGCTAATGTAGCCTGGAGCTAATGTAGCCTGGAGCTAATGTAGCCTGCAGCAGAAATAAAGGGGCTCTGCCGAGGAGAATCATGTGACGAGATCAAAAGCTCCAGAAGAGCTAGAAGAAAGCCGTGTGGTTCCAGTTTAAACAGTTTAATACATTAACAGATTTATTAAATATTTCCCTCATGTAGAAACTTCTGAGCAGCCAATGAAAACGTGTCAGTTTTTTATTTAATTGCTGTTTTTAATGCAACGAACAACGTGAAACAATAAAATCACAACGGAAACAAAAACAGTCGTTTGACACAATCTTTCTTTATTCTTTATTTTTGTGACTCTCAAATACAAAGACACAAACCGACAGTGTGCGAGTCTTTTCTGCTGAAAAAACATTTCATGTGAGAAAATTAGAAAATAAAGCATCAACTTAAAAACAAATCGCTTTATTTTGAAAGGAAAGGACAGTGACAGAAGTCCAGGATCAATAAAACAGACTGAGCCTTTGATGATATTAACAGTGGAGCCACGCTGAAGCTAATTAGCATTAATAACAGCATGAATGAAAAATTAATTATGACACAATTAATGAATCACCATTTCAACTTTCTGAAGGAATCTCTCATGAATATTGATGAAATCTGTTCTTAATAAATGTACCATGTGATCACCATATGTACTGTATATATATATTGTGTGTGTGTGGTGTGTGTGTGTGTGTGGTGTGTGTGTGTGTGTGTGTGTGT